>NC_091329.1:31829745-32057242 GCF_038502225.1 Cherax quadricarinatus | reverse complement strand
ATCGACTACCACTCACTTCTTTCTGACCGTCAAAATGGCTTCTGAAAAGGTTGCTCTGTTGCTGATCTATTGTTAAACCTCTCCACTAAGTGGCACCAGACACTGGATGAATCCAAAGTCAGCTGTGTGGTGGCACTGGACATTGCTGGTGCTTTCTACCGGGTGTGGCACCTGCGACTCTTGGCAAAACTGCAAGCACTGGGAATTGCAGGCTCTACACTATGTCTCCTCAGTGATTACCTTCATGGTAGATCTCTATGTAGTTGTCAATGGGACAGAGCCAGTAAGACATCCTATTAGTGCAAGTGTTCCATAGGGAAGAGTACTTGGACCACCGTCATGGAATGTGTAATGACCTTCATTATCTCATCCCATAATCCCATGCATATGCAGACCATTGCACTCTGACATTTACATATCTAAGAGAGGAAATGCCAGCTTCTCTAAGTTACATCAATCACCAGCTTACAACCATATCAGCCTGAATAAAATGGTGACAGGTAACATTTACTCCAGAGACAACACAAATGTTGACGGTCTCTGGGTACCATGATGGTAATGCTGGATCAGTTGTTAGAATGAATGGTAGAGTGTTAGTACCCGGGAACGAAATTTATATCCTTGGGGTGAAATTTGACTCGAAACTAACCATGAAAAACCATGTTGTAAATCTTGCAAACAAGGCGGCTAGGAATCTTACAGCACTTCGACCCATCTCACATCTGACAACAGTAGAGGTTGCAAGAGGAACAAGTAGAGGTTGCAAGAGGAACAAGTAGAGGTTGCAAGAGGAACAAGTAGAGGTTGCAAGAGGAACAAGTAGAGGTTGCAAGAGGAACAAGTAGAGGTTGCAAGAGGAACAAGTAGAGGTTGCAAGAGGAACAAGTAGAGGTTGCAAGAGGAACAAGTAGAGGTTGCAAGAGGAACAAGTAGAGGTTGCAAGAGGAACAAGTAGAAGTTGCAAGAGGAACAAGTAGAGGTTGCAAGAGAAACAAGTAGAGGTTGCAAGAGGAACAAGTAGAGGTTGCAAGAGGAACAAGTAGAGGTTGCAAGAGGAACAAGTAGAGGTTGCAAGAGGAACAAGTAGAGGTTGCAAGAGGAACAAGTAGAGGTTGCAAGAGGAACAAGTCGAGGTTGTACGAGGAACGAGTACTCTCACACCTTGAGTATGATCCATTTTCTTGGATTATCCGCCTCCATCTTATCTGCGACTTCTTGGCAGAGTAGAAAACAGAGCAAGATGCCTCGTCTCCTGCCTGGACCCAGCCTGGAAAACTCTGTCATTTCAGCAGAGCCTTCAACACAGGAGGGATGTGGGTGGCCTTACTGTTATGTACAAGGCCAATATCGTTAAAATACCACACTTGGCTCCACTCTGAGGACAGCGTGAAGCAAGCTTCTATACCACAAGAAGGGCAGAAAGCAGCAACTTCACTCTGGGTGTACCCTTCTCCAGAAGATCACTCCATCTGAGATCATATATACCCAGGATGACTCGAATATGGAACACATTCGTACAGCATAATGATGTCAACGAGATCAAGTCAGTTGATCAAATGAAAATGCTGGCCCACAGATGGCTCCAACTTCATCCTGTTCCCTACTTGTATATTTCATAACAATAAAAATGCTTTCAAATGAGCTGATGTAGGTAACAGCTCTTAACTTGTTAATAAAGCTAGGAATCCTTAACCTAACCTTGTCAATCCCTGTGTAAAAGAGAGAGAGAGAGAGAGAGAGAGAGAGAGAGAGAGAGAGAGAGAGAGAGAGAGAGAGAGAGAGAGAGAGAGAGAGAGAGAGAGAGAGAGAGAGAGCAATTAAGCAAGTGGAATCATTATACTGACAGTTGCACCAGTAATATCAGCAGGTGTACACAGCTACACCTCTCACTACACACGTGAAATATCAGCAGGTGTACACAGCTACACCTGTCACTGTGTTACTTTCTAATGGTCTTAATAACTTGTATTAATTTTTTTTGGCAAAGTCTTTAATGGAAAGAATAATTATTGTTTAAATCATAGCATAAATTTAAATAATTTTAGCAGGTGTCAGAGAGTGCAACTCCCTGCCATGCCAACACTTGACTCCCTGCCATGCCAACACTTGACTCCCTGCCATGCCAACACTTGACTCCCTGCCATGCCAACACTTGACTCCCTGCCATGCCAACACTTGACTCCCTGCCATGCCAACACTTGACTCCCTGCCATGCCAATACTTGACTTGATGCTTACCTCCCTGCCATGCCAACACTTGACTCCCTGCCATGCCAACACTTAACTCCCTGACTTGACTCCCTGCCATGCCAACACTTGACTCCCTGCCATGCCAACACTTGACTCCCTGCCATGCCAACACTTGACTCCCTGCCATGCCAACACTTGACTCCCTGCCATGCCAACACTTGACTCCCTGCCATGCCAACACTTAACTCCCTGCCATGCCAACACTTGACTGCCTGCCATGCCAACACTTAACTCCCTGCCATGGCAACACTTGACTCCCTGCCATGCCAACACTTGACTCCCTGCCATGCCAACACTTAACTCCCTGCCATGCCAACACTTGACTCCCTGCCATGCCAACACTTGACTTCCTGCCATGCCAACACTTCTCTCCCTGCCATGCCATCACTTGACTCCCTGCCATGCCAACACTTGACTCCCTGCCATGCCAACTCTTCACTCCCTCCCATGCCAACACTTCACACACTGCCATGCCAACACTTCACTCCCTCCCATGCCAACACTTCACACACTGCCATGCCAACACTTCTCTCCCTGCCATGCCAACACTTCACTCCCTGCCATGCCAACTCTTCACTCCCTCCCATGCCAACTCTTCACTCCCTCTCATGCCAACACTTCGTACACTGCTAGCAAACGTCTGCCTCTTCCCACAAGACTTCGGGAATCTAATTCCATAATTTTGAAAAGGGTGGACGGGGTGGTCCAGCAGAAGGCCTCGATCAGATGACCAAAAGCACCAGCTGAGGATCATCATATGACTAAGTTCCACGTCAGGAAACACTAGTCCTGTTTCTTGACAAACTTTACCAAAGTTCAGGATGTATATGTTTATAAAGGGCCACAGATATACAAGATCATTTTTTTAACTGCAGCTACAATGAGAGTAAAAGGTAGATGGGATACAAGGTAAATGGAATCAGAAAGAGAGAAGTGAAGGTTTTTAAACTAAAGGAGGAGGCAGATAGGGTAAGATATAAACAACTATTGGAAGAAAGATGTGGTAGTGAAAGTACAGGCCATGAGGTTGAAGATGTATGGGGCAGGTTTAAAAATGCAGTGTTAGAGTGTTCAGCAAAAGTTTGTGGTTACAGGAAAGTGGGTGTGGGAGGGAAGAAGAGCGTTTGGTGGAATGATGTAAAGAGAGTAGTAAGGGAGAAAAAGTTAGCATACGAGAGGTTTTTACAAAGTAAAAGTGTTACAAGGAGGGAGGAATATATGGAAAGAAAAAGAAAGGTTAAGAGAGTGATGAAGCAATGTAAAAAGAGAGCAAATGAGAGAGTGGGTGAGATGCTGAGAATAAGAAAAAGTTTTGGAGTGAGATTAATAAGTTGAAAATGCCTAGGCAACCAATGGATTTGACAATTAAAGATAGAATAAGAGAGTTATTAGATGAAGAGTTAGACGTATCAAAAAATGGAGGAGAATTTTCTGATGAACTGCTAAATGTTGAAGATAGGGAAGCTGTGGTTTCATTCATTGGACAGGGAGGTATAACATCTTCTAGGAGGAAGAGTTAGTTGTGAGTGTATGGGAGGTGCATGAGGCAGTGGGTAGAATGAAAGAGGGTAAAGCAGCTGGGATTGATGGGATCAAACCAGAAATGTTAAAAGTAGGTGGGGATATAGTTTTGGAGTGGTCAGTGCTTTTATTTAATAAATGTATGGAAGACGGTAAGGTACCTAGAGACTGGCAGAGAGCATGCATAGTTCTTTGTATAAAGGCAAAGGAGACATAAGAGAGTGCAAAAATTATAAGGGAATAAGTCTGTCGAGTATTCCTGGTAAAGTGTGGTAGAGTTTTAATTGGAAGAATTAGGAGTAAGATGGAGAGAAGGATCGTAGATGAACAGGGAGGCTGTAGGAAGGGTAGGGATTATGTACCCGAAGTGTTTATAGTATTTAGATAAAGGTAGAGAGATTTTCGTTGCGTTTATGGTTTTGTAAAAAGCATATTATAAGGTGGATAGGGGAGCAATGTTGCAAGTGTATGGAATTTATGGTAGGTTACTGAAAGCAATTAAGAGTATTTACGAGGATAGTGAGGCTCAGGTTAGAGTATGTAGGAGAGAGAGAGGAGGAGGTTATTTCACAATAAAAGTAGGCCTTAGACAAGGATGTGTGATGTCACCATGGTTGTTCAATATATTTATTGATGGGGCTGTAAGAGAAGTGAATGCTCGGGCGTTGGCAAGAGGTGTGGGGTTTCTCTTAGTGGATGACACTGTGCTTTTGGAAGATTCTGAAGAGAAGATGCAAAGATTAGTGGACGAGTTTGGATGTAAAAGAAAGAAATTAGAAGTGAACGTAGGAAAGAACAAAGTAACAGATAAAAAAAATTGGTAATTAAAGATTGGATATCAGATTGAAGGGAGAAAGTATGACTGAAGTGAATGTATTCAGATATTTGGGAGTGGAGTTGTCAGAAGACGGGCTTATTAAACATGAGGAGAATCATAGAATTGATGAGGGGGAAATGGGTGAATGGTGCATTGAGGAGTTTTGGTGACAAAGAACATTATCCATGGAAGAAAAGAGGAAAATGAATGATTACCAAAGTTCTTACATGGGTGTGAAGCATGGGTATTGAATATTGTAACAAGGAGAAAGCTGGAGGCAGTGGAGATGTAGTGTCTGAGGGCAATGCAGAATAATGCAGAAAATCCGTAGCTTGGAGATTAGAAAGAGATGTGGGGTTTCTAAAAGTATTATCCAGAGGGCTGAGAATGGGTTTTTGACGTGGTTCGGATGTTTAAAGAGGATGGAACAAAATAGAAAGAATTGGAGGGCGTGTAAACCTGTGGTGGAAGGGTGGCAGACTAGGGGTCTTCCTAGGAATGGTTGGAGGGAGCAGATAAAGGAGGTTTTGTGTACAAGGGGCTTAAACATCGAGCAAGTGCGTGTGAGCATGTTACATAGGAGCAAGTGGAGGCAAATGTTTTTTTTTACTTGACGTGCTGTTGGAGTGTGAGCAAAGTAACATTTATGAAAAGATTCGGGAAAATGGGATAGCTGGACTTGAGTCCTGGATGTGGAAAGTACAGTGACTGCACTCTGACGGTAGAGGCGAGATAAGCTGCAGTTTTTGAACTGCATTGTTGGCACACCTCTGGCGTTACAGTGATGGAATGAGTGATGATGAAAGTGTTTCTTCTTTCTTGCATCATCTCCTGCCTCAGTGGGAAACGACCGATGTGTTAATAACAAGAATTACCGCCACAACACATGCATGAGGATGACTGTAATAAACGTCTGTATGCAAAAACTATGCGAAGTTCTTCGTGGCTGTGTTGATATTTATTGCAGGGTTGACCCAGCACAGTAGCCTCTGAGGACTCTCCTTGACAAGTACACAGTGTTGCACTGCAACGAATTCATTTGGGAAAACTCAGCTAGATCGTCACTAACAAATAGCCAGGTTGCTGCTCCACGGAATTTATAATGGTACAACCTGGATTTCAGTCTGTGAATGAGGAGAGGGAGAGGTTTCTTAAGCCAGAATTTCAGTCTGGGACAGACTTAAAACTCATACGATAAAAATTTCATGGAATGTTTTTTGGAAAATATAGTTTTTAGCATGTATGTGAAATTGCTTAAAATGTCGCGCGGTCATTGGTCAATACAATAAACTGATGATTAGCGATTAATTAGAAATATGAAGAAAATTTGTTTGCGTATTAGAGGTTTTCCAGACCCTTAGCACCCCTCCCCTCCCCCCTCCCCTTCCCCTCCCCTCCCCCTCCCCCTCCCCTCCTCCCTCCCCCTCCCCTGCCCCTTCCCCTCCCCTCTCCCCTCCCCCCCCCCTTCGTGGTGATTCGTTTTAAGGCTCCAGGGGGTAGCTCCTGGAAATTACTTTTCAGCCTTTCACTCCCTCTGTAAGAGAGAGTGGAGGCCTTGACCTAATTTTGCGGGATGTTCATCCTAATTGTAATGGGTTTGTACTTATCCATGTTACTGCGAAGCTTCCTCCCTCAGTCCTTTCTTAATTAAGAAGATTACTGATGTTAGGCAGGCTATTTAGAACAAGTTTGGAAAGTTGCTAGTGATGGTCTGTCAGTAACTGTTAAGACCGCTTCTCAGGCCAAAGACTACCTAGAATGTAAGAATTTTCTTTGATTGTTATGATGTAGGGGCTTCCACACCTGTAAACATGAAGTCTTGCCAACTCTAAGGATCTGTTGGATATTAAAGAAAATGGCAGTGTTATTAAACTTAGAGATTAGAAAGTGTCTGGCGTGTGTATCATGGGGAGGCTGTTTGGAGATATATGAAAGAGGATTTCCCTAGTTTGTCTGACTTTGGTAAAGCAACCATCCCTCCCTGGTTATATGATCCTCCCTTTCTCCCTGGCTATATGACTCTCCCTCCCTCCCTGGTTATATGATCCTCCCTTTCTCCCTGGTTATATGACTTTCCCTCCCTCCCTGGTTATATGAACCTCCCTTTCTCCCTGGCTATATGACTCTCCCTCCCACTCTGGTTATATGATCCTCCCTCTCTCCTTCCCTGGCTATATAATCCTCCCTCCCTGGCTACAGGATACCTCCGTGTTGAGGTTCAAGTATTTGTATGTATCCCTTTTCATTGTATTCGTTGCCTGCACACTGGATGCGGTCAAAACGCTTACACTGCTGACCCGGTAATGACCAGGATTACCCACGGTACAAGACAAAGAGGGAAGATTGTATACATGATTCATTCCCTATCATTAAGCTAAGAAGAGGGTCAGGCAGGCTATGTATAGCATGAGTTCCATCTGACTCCCAGGTCCAGTGACTCATACGCACAAGCTACACGATCTCGGCCTGTTATACGTATCCCTGACTCACACTCTGTATCTGACTCTTACTTCTTCCAAATATTCCTGTTTTAAGTCTTCTACTTCTGGTACCCCTAATGTCATATCATCTAAATTTTCTCTCAGTGTTTCTTCATCTCCTCCACAGAGAACAAGAGGAGCAAGTCAACGAGTCAGCTGCGACCAACACCAGTGGCTTCCACAAAGACTCGTAAGACTCCCTCTCTAGTACAGAAATCGCCACCAACTGTGGCTGTGACAGGTCCCGCTGCATATCCATTCGTGGAGAGAGAAATCTCGAGCACATGTCCATGAAAGGAATTAACACTCTTAAGCCAACTCTTACGAATTATTTCAGTGGAATTGTCGTAGTTTTTTGAAAAAAGAACTACGAGTAGGAGTATATAGGTTATTCGTCATTTATCTACAAGACACGTTTAACCAGCATAGTCGTAGTATGAGTTTATTGCTCTTTAAAACTACTGTTGATATAGAAGAGTTGAAAGGAAGAGGAGAGTTGCCATTTATTATCACAATATATTATTCTCAACTCAAGTGTTGTTGAATTCAGTTCTCATCACAGTAACATAAAAAATTAAATTCAGTAACACAACTTGGCTGAACAAACATCCAAGTCGATATGTTTAACTTATTTTTTGATAATCTGTTCCACTGTATTGAATGTAAGAGACTACAATCTCGTTATGGGTGTGGAAGCCTTAATTAATAATTCACTACAAACCTTCTTCTAAGATACGATACTGGAAATCATGTTGATGAACGGACTGGTAATATTTCTGAATTTATTTTTTTGGTTCTCTCTTTCTTACGTTACTTGGGCGACTCCTCGTGTAGTGACCACTTTCCGATTTTCATTTCTTATGACTACGATTCCCTTGTTTTTTGTTCAGTTCACACCTACAACTTCAAGAAAGCAGGTTGGAAGTTCTTCTCTAAGGTTGCCGACCTTGATATATCCAGCCAAGGCATTGCTTCCAAAGTTCAAAATTTCCAATTGATAATTATGAGGGCTGCTGATTTGGCTATTCTATAGATCTCGATTGTTCCACATAAGCAAAAGGTTCCCTGGTCGTCTCCAAAATGCCACTAGCCACTCACCCGGACCAAAGTGAAGTCATCTTCTCAGATTCAGTGACACCCGCCTAGTGATCAAACAAGCAAGCTTCCTTTAAATTAAATAAAGATAGCTTAATCATTTCGGTGTTAATAGCCAAAATTCCAATCAAAACAATAACCCCTGTCATCACATATCAATCTAGAGTTATCTCCACTGATACTACAACATTTACTACTACCTACCTACTGTTCCACCTCACCTGGTACCTATATGTACCATCTGTGTCCTTATATTCTCTGAACGGCTTGACAAAGCTCCTTAAGAGCGAAGCTGTGTCACAATAGAACGTCACATTAGTTGCATCTGTGTCCTTTTTCCTAATGTTTATCAACTATACACAGAAATACCAAGAAACTCACTCAACACCCATATCTCCCTCACAGTCAATAACATCATTTTAAACACCAGTGTGAACTTTGGCAACTTTTAATAAACGGTTTAGAAAAACGTCAAGTTGATTAACAAGACACTAGTGCTGCACTTCGATATCTTTATTCTGAAAACGTTTTGCCAGCCAGTGGCGAAACGAAGTAATTAGTCCGTCAGCCTGATGTCAGTGTGTTCACTTCATCAATTTTGATAAAAGTGCAGCATATTCGCCGAGATGGGGTTTATATACTGCAGACAGATGAGGCTCATCAGTGTTAGGTGGATTCGCCAGAGAAAAAAATTCTACTGGAAATAGGTCGGGCTTATAGAATATACAAACACTGAAGACATCCCTCTGTCAAGATTCCAAGACTTTGCTGCGTCTAACATAATGTTAATCTGTAAACCACAGCAACATTTTGCTACAGAGACTTCTTCAAGGCTTGCCTAACGTATTGGCCAGACTTACTTCCACTAGAGGGCTCCTCTACTGGTGATTCACCCTGCCACTAGAGGGCTCTTCTTCTGGTGATTCACCCTGCCACTAGAGGGCTCCTCTACAGGTGATTCACCCTTCCACTAGAGGGCTCTTCTACTGGTGATTCACCCTTCCACTAGAGGACTCTTCTACTGGTGATTCACCCTGCCACTAGAGGGCTCTTCTACTGGTGATTCACCCTTCCACTAGAGGGCTCTTCTACTGGTGATTCACCCTGCCACTAGAGGGCTCTTCTACTGGTGATTCACCCTGCCACTAGAGGGCTCCTCTACTGGTGATTCACCCTGCCACTAGAGGGCTCCTCAACTGGTGATTCACCCTTCCACTAGAGGGCTCCTCTACTGGTGATTCACCCTTCCACTAGAGGGCTCTTCTACTGGTGATTCACCCTGCCACTAGAGGGCTCTTCTACTGGTGATTCACCCTGCCACTAGAGGGCTCTTCTACTGGTGACTCACCCTGCCACTAGAGGGCTCTTCTACTGGTGATTCACCCTGCCACTAGAGGGCTCTTCTACTGGTGATTCACCTGCCACTAGAGGGCTCCTCTACTGGTGATTCACCCTGACACTAGAGGGCTCTTCTACTGGTGATTCACCCTGCCACTAGAGGGCTCTTCTACTGGTGATTCACCCTGCCACTAGAGGGCTCTTCTACTGGTGATTCACCCTGCCACTAGAGGGCTCTTCTACTGGTGATTCACCCTGCCACTAGAGGGCTCTTCTACTGGTGATTCACCCTGCCACTAGAGGGGTCTTCTACTGGTGATTCACCCTGCCACTAGAGGGCTCTTCTACTGGTGATTCACCCTGCCACTAGAGGGCTCTTCTACTGGTGATTCACCCTTCCACTAGAGGGCTCTTCTACTGGTGATTCACCCTGCCACTAGAGGGCTCTTCTACTGGTGATTCACCCTGCCACTAGAGGGCTCTTATACTGGTGATTCACCCTTCCACTAGAGGGCTCTTCTACTGGTGATTCACCCTTCCACTAGAGGACTCTTCTACTGGTGATTCACCATTCCACTAGAGGGCTCCTCTACTGGTGATTCACCCTGCAACTAGAGGGCTCTTCTACTGGTGATTCACCCTGCCACTAGAGGGCTCTTCTACTGGTGATTCACCCTGCCACTAGAGGGCTCTTCTACTGGTGATTCACCCTTCCACTAGAGGGCTCTTCTACTGGTGATTCACCCTGCCACTAGAGCGCTCTTCTACTGGTGATTCACCCTGCCACTAGAGGACTCTTCTACTGGTGATTCACCCTAGAGGGCACTGGTGATTCACCCTTCCACTAGAGGGCTCTTCTACTGGTGATTCACCCTGCCACTAGAGGGCTCTTCTACTGGTGATTCACCCTGCCACTAGAGGGCTCTTCTACTGGTGATTCACCCTGCCACTAGAGGGCTCTTCTACTGGTGATTCACCCTGCCACTAGAGGGCTCTTCTACTGGTGATTCACCCTGCCACTAGAGGGCTCTTCTACTGGTGATTCACCCTGCCACTAGAGGGCTCTTCTACTGGTGATTCACCCTGCCACTAGAGCGCTCTTCTACTGGTGATTCACCCTGCCACTAGAAGGCTCTTCTACTGGTGATTCACCCTTCCACAAGAGGGCTCTTCTACTTGTGATTCACCCTGCCACTAGAGGACTCTTCTACTGGTGATTCACCCTTCCACTAGAGGGCTCTTCTACTGGTGATTCACCCTGCCACTAGAGGGCTCTTATATGGGTGATTCACCCTTCCACTAGAGGGCTCTTCTACTGGTGATTCACCCTGCCACTAGAGGGCTCTTCTACTGGTGATTCACCCTGCCACTAGAGGGCTCTTCTACTGGTGATTCACCCTGCCACAAGAGGACTCTTCTACTGGTGATTCACCCTGCCTCTAGAGGGCTCTTCTACTGGTGATTCACCCTACTGGTGATTCACCCTGCCACTAGAGTGCTCTTCTACTGGTGATTCACCCTGCCACTAGAGGGCTCTTCTACTGGTGATTCACCCTGCCACTAGAGGGCTCTTCTACTGGTGATTCACCCTTCCACTAGAGGAGGTGATTCTCTTCTACTGGTGATTCACCCTGCCACTAGAGGGCTCTTCTACTGGTGATTCACCCTTCCACTAGAGGACTCTTCTACTGGTGATTCACCCTGCCACTAGAGGGCTCTTCTACTGGTGATTCACCCTTCCATTACAGGACTCTTCTACTGGTGATTCACCCTTCCACTAGAGGGCTCTTCTACTGGTTATTCACCCTGCCACTAGAGGGCTCTTCTACTGGTGATTCACCCTGCCACTAGAGGGTTCTTCTACTGGTGATTCACCCTGCCACTCTTCTACTGATTCACCCTTCCACTAGAGGGCTCTTCTACTGGTGATTCACCGTGCCACTAGAGGCTCTTCTACTGGTGATTCACCCTGCCACTAGAGGGCTCTTCTACTGGTGATTCACCCTGCCACTAGAGGGCTCTTCTACTGGTGATTCACCCTGCCACTAGAGGGCTCTTCTACTGGTGATTCACCCTGCCACTAGAGGGCTCTTCTACTGGTGATTCACCCTGCCACTAGAGGACTCTTCTACTGGTGATTCACCCTGCCACTAGAGGGCTCTTCTACTGGTGATTCACCCTGCCACTAGAGGGCTCTTCTACTGGTGATTCACCCTGCCACTAGAGGGCTCTTCTACTGGTGATTCACCCTGCCACTAGAGGGCTCTTCTACTGGTGATTCACCCTGCCACTAGAGGGCTCTTCTACTGATGATTCACCCTTCCACTAGAGGGCTCTTCACCCTACTAGAGTCTTCTACTGGTGATTCACCCTGCCACTAGAGGGCTCTTCTACTGGTGATTCACCCTGCCACTAGAAGGCTCTTCTACTGGTGATTCACCCTTCCATTAGAGGGCTCTTCTACTGATGATTCACCCTTCCACTAGAGGGCTCTTCTACTGGTTATTCACCCTGCCACTAGAGGGCTCTTCTACTGGTGATTCACCCTTCCATTACAGGACTCTTCTACTGGTGATTCACCCTTCCACTAGAGGGCTCTTCTACTGGTGATTCACCCTGCCACTAGAGGGCTCTTCTACTGGTGATTCACCCTGCCACTAGAGGGTTCTTCTACTGGTGATTCACCCTGCCACTAGAGGACTCTTCTACTGGTGATTCACCCTACCACTAGAGGGCTCTTCTACTGGTGATTCACCCTGCCACTAGAGGACTCTTCTACTGGTGATTCACCCTGCCACTAGAGGGCTCTTCTACTGGTGATTCACCCTGCCACTAGAGCGCTCTTCTACTGGTGATTCACCCTGCCACTAGAGGACTCTTCTACTGGTGATTCACCCTGCCACTAGAAGGCTCTTCTACTGGTGATTCACCCTGCCACTAGAGGGCTCTTCTACTGGTGATTCACCCTGCCACTAGAGGGCTCTTCTACTGGTGATTCACCCTTCCACTAGAGGGCTCTTCTACTGGTGATTCACCGTGCCACTAGAGGCTCTTCTACTGGTGATTCACCCTGCCACTAGAGGGCTCTTCTACTGGTGATTCACCCTGCCACTAGAGGGCTCTTCTACTGGTGATTCACCCTTCCACTAGAGGGCTCTTCTACTGGTGATTCACCCTGCCACTAGAGGACTCTTCTACTGGTGATTCACCCTGCCACTAGAGGGCTCTTCTACTGGTGATTCACCCTGCCACTAGATTCACCCTGCCACTAGGAGGGCTCTTCTACTGGTGATTCACCCTGCCACTAGAGGGCTCTTCTACTGGTGATTCACCCTGCCACTAGAGGGCTCTTCTACTGGTGATTCACCCTGCCACTAGAGGGCTCTTCTACTGGTGATTCACCCTTCCACTAGAGGGCTCTTCTACTGGTGATTCACCCTGCCACTAGAGGGCTCTTCTACTGGTGATTCACCCTGCCACTAGAGGGCTCTTCTACTGGTGATTCACCCTGCCACTAGAGGGCTCTTCTACTGGTGATTCACCCTGCCACTAGAGGGCTCTTCTACTGGTGATTCACCCTGCCACTAGAGGGCTCTTCTACTGGTGATTCACCCTGCCACTTGAGGGCTCTTCTACTGGTGATTCACCCTGCCTCTAGAGGGCTCTTCTACTGGTGATTCACCCTGCCACTAGAGGGCTCTTCTACTGGTAATTCACCCTGCCACTAGAGGGCCACTAGACTAGAGGCTCTTCTACTGGTGATTCACCCTGCCACTAGAGGGCTCTTCTACTGGTGATTCACCCTGCCACTAGAGGGCTCTTCTACTGGTGATTCACCCTGCCACTAGAGGGCTCTTCTACTGGTGATTCACCCTGCCACTAGAGGGCTCTTCTACTGGTGATTCACCCTTCCACTAGAGGGCTCTTCTACTGGTGATTCACCCTGCCACTAGAGGGCTCTTCTACTGGTGATTCACCCTGCCACTAGAGGGCTCTTCTACTGGTGATTCACCCTGCCACTAGAGGACTCTTCTACTGGTGATTCACCCTGCCACTAGAGCGCTATTCTACTGGTGATTCACCCTGCCACTAGAGGACTCTTCTACTGGTGATTCACCCTGCCACTAGAAGGCTCTTCTACTGGTGATTCACCCTTCCATTCACCCTGCCACTAGAGGCTCTTCTACTAGTGATTCACCCTGCCACTAGAGGGCTCATCTTCTGGTGATTCACTTCTACTGGTGATTTACCCTGCCACTAGAGGGCTCTTCTACTGGTGATTCACCATTACACTAGAGCGCTCTTCTACTGGTGATTCACCCTGCCACTAGAGGGCTCTTCTACTGGTGATTCACCCTGCCACTAGAGCGCTCTTCTACTGGTGATTCACCCTGCCCCTAGAGGGGTGATTCTGCCACTAGAGGGGCTCTTCTACTGGTGATTCACCCTGCCACTAGAGGGCTCTTCTAATAGTGATTCTCTTCTACTGGTGATTCACCCTGCCACTAGAGGGCTCTTCTACTGGTGATTCACCCTGCCACTAGAGGGCTCTTCTACTTCTACTGGTGATTCACCCTGCCACTAGAGGTGATTCTCTTTCTACTGGTGATTCACCCTGCCACTAGAGCGCTCTTCTACTGGTGATTCACCCTGCCACTAGAGGGCTCTTCTACTGGTGATTCTCTTAGAGGGCTACTGGTGATTCACCCTGCCACTAGAGGGCTCTTCTACTGGTGATTCACCCTTCCACTAGAGGGCTCTTCTACTGGTGATTCACCCTTCCACTAGAGGGCTCTTCTACTGGTGATTCACCCTGCCACTAGAGGGCTCTTCTACTGGTGATTCACCCTGCCACTAGAGGGCTCTTCTACTGGTGATTCACCCTGCCACTAGAGGGCTCTTCTACTGGTGATTCACCCTGCCACTAGAGGGCTCTTCTACTGGTGATTCACCCTGCCACTAGAGCGCTCTTCTACTGGTGATTCACCCTGCCACTAGAGGGCTCTTCTACTGGTGATTCACCCTGCCACTAGAGGGCTCTTCTACTGGTGATTCACCCTGCCACTAGAGGGCTCTTCTACTGGTGACTCACCCTGCCACTAGAGAGCTCTTCTGCTGATGATTCACCCTGCCACTAGAGGGCTCTTCTACTGGTAAATCACCCTGCCACTAGAGGGCTCTTCTACTGGTGATTCACCCTGCCACTAGAGGGCTCTTCTACTGGTGATTCACCCTGCCACAAGAGGGCTCTTCTACTGGTGATTCACCCTGTCACTAGAGGGCTCTTCTACTGGTGATTCACCCTGCCACTAGAGGGCTCTTCTACTGGTGATTCACCCTGCCACTAGAGGGCTCTTCTACTGGTGATTCACCCTTCCACTAGAGAGCTTTTCTACTGGTGATTCACCCTGCCACTAGAGCTCTTCTACTGGTGATTCACCCTGCCACTAGAGGGCTCTTCTACTGGTGATTCACCCTGCTCTTCACTGGTGATTCACCCTGAGAGGGCTCTTCTACTGGTGATTCACCCTGCCACTAGAGGGCTCTTCTACTGGTGATTCACCCTCCACTAGAGGACTCTTCTACTGGTGATTCACCCTGCCACTAGAGGGCTCTTCTACTGGTGATTCACCCTGCCACTAGAGGGCTCTTCTACTGGTGATTCACCCTGCCACTAGAGGGCTCTTCTACTGGTGATTCACCCTGCCACTAGAGGGCTCTTCTACTGGTGATTCACCCTTCCACTAGAGGGCTCTTCTACTGGTGATTCACCCTGCCACTAGAGGGCTCTTCTACTGGTGATTCACCCTGCCACTAGAGGGCTCTTCTACTGGTGATTCACCCTGCCACTAGAGGGCTCTTCTACTGGTGATTCACCCTGCCACTAGAGGGCTCTTCTACTGGTGATTCACCCTGCCACTAGAGGGCTCTTCTACTGGTGATTCACCCTTCCACTAGAGGGCTCTTCTACTGGTGATTCACCCTGCCACTAGAGGGCTCTTCTACTGGTGATTCACCTTGCCAGTAGAGGGGTGATTCACCCTGCCACTAGAGGGCTCTGGTGATTCACCCTGCCACTAGAGGGCTGATGGTGATTCACCCTACTGCCACTAGAGGGCTCTTCTACTGGTGATTCACCCTTCCACTAGAGGGCTCTTCTACTGGTGTTTCACCCTGCAACTAGAGGACTCTTCTACTGGTGATTCACCCTGCCACTAGAGGGCTCTTCTACTGGTGATTCACCCTGCCACTAGAGGGCTCTTCTATTCTGGTGATTCACCCTGCCACTAGAGGACTCTTCTACTGGTGATTCACCCTACCACTAGAGGGCTCTTCTACTGGTGATTCACCCTGCCACTAGAGGACACTTCTACTGGTGATTCACCCGGCGACAAGAAGGCTCTTTTACTGGTGATTCACCCTGCCACTAGAGGGCTCTTCTAATGGTGATTCACCCTGCCACTAGAGGACTCTTCTACTGGTGATTCACCCTGCCACTAGAGGGCACTTCTACTGGTGATTCACCCTTCCACTAGAGGGCTCTTCTACTGGTGATTCACCCTGCCACTAGAGGGCTCTTCTACTGGTGATTCACCCTGCCACTAGAGGGCTCTTCTACTGGTGATTCACCCTGCCACTAGAGGGCTCTTCTACTGGTGATTCACCCTTCCACTAGAGGGCTCTTCTACTGGTGATTCACCCTGCCACTAGAGGGCTCTTCTACTGGTGATTCACCCTGCCACTAGAGGGCTCTTCTACTGGTGATTCACCCTGCCACTAGAGGGCTCTTCTACTGGTGATTCACCCTGCCACTAGAGGGCTCTTCTACTGGTGATTCATCCTGAGGGCACTGGCGATTCACCCTGCCACTAGAGGGCTCTTCTACTGGTGATTCACCCTGCCACTACAGGGCTCTTCTACTGGTGATTCACCCTGCCACTAGAGCGCTCTTCTACTGGTGATTCACCCTGCCACTAGAGCGCTCTTCTACTGGTGATTCACCCTGCCACTAGATGGCTCTTCTACTGGTGATTCACCCTTCCACTAGAGGGCTCTTCTACTGGTGATTCACCCTGCCACTAGAGGGCTCTTCTACTGTTCTACTGGTGATTCACCCTGCCACTAGAGGGCTCTTCTACTGGTGATTCACCCTGCCACTAGAGCGCTCTTCTACTGGTGATTCACCCTGCCACTAGAGGGCTCTTCTACTGGTGATTCACCCTGCCACTAGAGGGCTCTTCTACTGGTGATTCACCCTGCCACTAGAGGGCTCTTCTACTGGTGATTCACCCTGCCACTAGAGGGCTCTTCTACTGGTGATTCACCCTGCCACTAGAGGGCTCTTCTACTGGTGATTCACCCTGCCACTAGAGGGCTCTTCTACTGGTGATTCACCCTGCCACTAGAAAACTCTTCTACTGGTGATTCACCCTGCCACTAGAGGGCTCTTCTACTGGTGATTCACCCCGCCACAAGAGGGCTCTTCTACTGGTGATTCACCCTGTCACTAGAGGGCTCTTCTACTGGTGATTCACCCTGCCACTAGAGGGCTCTTCTACTGGTGATTCACCCTGCCACTAGAGGGCTCTTCTACTGGTGATTCACCCTGCCACTAGAGGGCTCTTCTACTGGTGATTCACCCTGCCACTAGAGGGCTCTTCTACTGGTGATTCACCCTGCCACTAGAGGGCTCTTCTACTGGTGATTCACCCTGCCACTAGAGGGCTCTTCTACTGGTGATTCACCCTGCCACTAGAGGGCTCTTCTACTGGTGATTCACCCTGCCACTAGAGGACTCTTCTACTGGTGATTCACCCTGCCACTAGAGGGCTCTTCTACTGGTGATTCACCCTGCCACTAGAGGGCTCTTCTACTGGTGATTCACCCTGCCACTAGAGGGCTCTTCTACTGGTGATTCACCCTTCCACTAGAGAGCTTTTCTACTGGTGATTCACCCTGCAACTAGATGGCTCTCCTACTGGTGATTCACCCTTCCACTAGAGGGCTCTTCTGCTGGTGATTCACCCTTCCACTAGAGGACTCTTCTACTGGTGATTCACCCTGCCACTAGAGGGCTCTTCTACTGGTGATTCACCCTGCCACTAGAGGGCTCTTCTACTGGTGATTCACCCTTCCACTAGAGGGCTCTTCTACTGGTGATTCACCCTGCCACTAGAGGGCTCTTCTACTGGTGATTCACCCTGCCACTAGAGGGCTCTTCTACTGGTGATTCACCCTGCCACTAGAGGGCTCTTCTTCTGGTGATTGACCCTGCCACTAGAGGGCTCTTCTACTGGTGATTCACCCTGCCACTAGTCTTCTACTGGTGATTCCCTGCCACTAGAGGGCTCTTCTACTGGTGATTCACCCTGCCACTAGAGGGCTCTTCTACTGGTGATTCACCCTGCCACTAGAGGGCTCTTCTATTCTGGTGATTCACCCTGCCACTAGAGGGCTCTTCTACTGGTGATTCACCCTGCCACTAGAGGGCTCTTCTACTGGTGATTCACCCTTCCACTAGAGGGCTCTTCTACTGGTGATTCACCCTGCCACTAGAGGACTCTTCTACTGGTGATTCACCCTGCCACTAGAGGGCTCTTCTACTGGTGATTCACCCTGCCACTAGAGGGTTCATATACTGGTGATTCACCCTTCCACTAGAGGGCTCTTCTACTGGTGATTCACCCTGCCACTAGAGCTCTTCTACTGGTGATTCACCCTGCCACTAGAGCTCTTCTACTGGTGATTCACCCTGCCACTAGAGGGCTCTTCTACTGGTGATTCACCCTGCCACTAGAGGGCTCTTCTTCTGGTGATTGACCCTGCCACTAGAGGGCTCTTCTTCTGGTGATTCACCCTGCCACTAGAGGGCCACTAGAGGGCTCTTCTACTGGTGATTCACCCTGCCACTAGAGGGTTCATATACTGGTGATTCACCCTTCCACTAGAGGGCTCTTCTACTGGTGATTCACACTGCCACTAGAGGACTCTTCTACTGGTGAGTCACCCTGCCACTAGAGGGCTCTTCTACTGGTGATTCACCCTGCCAGGAGAGGGCTCTTCTACTGGTGATTCACCCTGCCACTAGAGGGCTCTTCTACTGGTGATTCACCCTGCCAGAGGGCTCTTCTACTGGTGAGCCACTAGAAGGCTCTTCTACTGGTGATTCACCCTGCCACTAGAGGGCTCTTCTACTGGTGAGTCACCCTGCCACTAGAGGGCTCTTCTATTCTGGTGATTCACCCTGCCACTAGAGGGCTCTTCTACTGGTGATTCACCCTGCCAGGAGAGGGCTCTTCTACTGGTGATTCACCCTGCCACTAGAGGGCTCTTCTACTGGTGATTCACCCTGCCAGAGGGCTCTTCTACTGCTGATTCACCCTGCCACAAGAGGACTCTTCTACTGGTGATTCACCCTGCCACTAGAGGGCTCTTCTTCTGGTGATTCACCCTGCCACTAGAGGACTCTTCTACTGGTGATTCACCCTGCCACTGGTGAGGGCTCTTCTACTGGTGATTCACCCTGCCACTAGAGGGCTCTTCTACTGGTGATTCACCCTGCCACTAGAGGGCTCTTCTGCTCGTGATTCACCCTGCCACTAGAGGGCTCTACTGGTGATTCACCCTACTAGAGTCTTCTACTGATTCACCCTGCCACTAGAGGGCTCTTCTACTGGTGATTCACCCTGCCACTAGAGGGCTCTTCTACTGGTGATTCACCCTGCCACTAGAGGGCTCTTCTACTGGTGATTCACCCTGCCACTAGAGGGCTCTTCTACTGGTGATTCACCCTGCCACTAGAGCGCTCTTCTACTGGTGATTCACCCTGCCACTAGAGGGCTGTTCTACTGGTGATTCACCCTGCCACTAGAGAGCTCTTCTACTGGTGATTCACCCTTCCCCTAGAGGTCTCTTCTACTGGTGATTCACCCTGCCACTAGAGGGCTCTTCTACTGGTGATTCACCCTGCTACTAGAGGGCTCTTCTACTCGTGATTCACCCTTCCACTAGAAAGCTCTTCTACTGGTGATTCACCCTGCCACTAGAGGGCTCTTCTGGTGATTCACCCTGCTACTAGAGGGCTCTTCTACTGGTGATTCACCCTGCCACTCGAGGGCTTCTACTGGTGATTCACCCTGCTAGTGATTCACCCTGCCACTAGAGGGCTCTTCTACTGGTGATTCACCCTGCCACTAGAGGGCTCATCTACTGGTGATTCACCCTGCAACTAGAGGGCTCTTCTACTGAGTGATTCACCCTGCCACTAGAGGGCTCTTCTACTGGTGATTCCCTGCCACCTCTTCTACTGGTGATTCACCCTGCCAGAGGGCTCTTCTACTGGTGATTCACCCTGCCACAAGAGGACTCTTCTACTGGTGATTCACCCTGCCACTAGAGGGCTCTTCTACTGGTGATTCACCCTGCCACTAGAGGACTCTTCTACTGGTGATTCACCCTGCCACTAGAGGGCTCTTCTACTGGTGATTCACCCTGCCACTAGAGGGCTCTTCTACTGGTGATTCACCCTGCCACTAGAGGGCTCTTCTACTGGTGATTCACCCTGCCACTAGAGGGCTCTTCTACTGGTGATTCACCCTGCAACTAGAGGGCTCTTCTACTGGTGATTCACCCTGCCACTAGAGGGCTCTTCTACTGGTGATTCACCCTGCCACTAGAGGGCTCTTCTTCTACTGGATTCACCCTGCCACTAGACTTCACTCTTCTACTGGTGATTCACTGCCACTAGAGGGCTCTTCTACTGGTGAGTCACCCTGCCACTAGAGGGCTCTTCTACTGGTGATTCACCCTGCCACTAGAGGGCTCTTCTACTGGTGATTCACCCTGCCACTAGAGGGCTCTTCTACTGGTGATTCACCCTGCCACTAGAGGGCTCTTCTACTGGTGATTCACCCTGCCACTAGAGGGCTCTTCTACTGGTGATTCACCCTGCCACTAGAGGGCTCTTCTACTGGTGATTCACCCTGCCACTAGAGGGCTCTTCTACTGGTGATTCACCCTGCCACTAGAGGGCTCTTCTACTGGTGATTCACCCTGCCACTAGAGGGCTCTTCTACTGGTGATTCACCCTGCCACTAGAGGGCTCTTCTACTGGTGATTCACCCTGCCACTAGAGGGCTCTTCTACTGGTGATTCACCCTGCCACTAGAGGGCTCTTGGTGATTCACCCTACTAGAGTCTTCTACTGGTTATTCACCCTGCCACTAGAGGGCTATTCTACTGGTGATTCACCCTGCCACTAGAGGGCTCTTCTACTGGTGAGTCACCCTGCCACTAGAGGGCTCTTCTACTGGTGATTCACCCTGCCACTAGAGGGCTCTTCTACTGGTGATTCACCCTGCCACAAGAGGACTCTTCTACTGGTGATTCACCCTGCCACTAGTGGGCTCTTCTACTGGTGATTCACCCTGCCACTAGAGGACTCTTCTACTGGTGATTCACCCTGCCACTAGAGGGCTCTTCTACTGCTACTAGAGTGATTCACCCTGAGGGCTCTTCTATTGGTGATTCACCCTGCCAGTAGAGGGCTCTTCTACTGGTGATACACCCTGCCACTAGAGGGCTCTTCTACTGGTGATTCACCCTGCCACTAGAGGGCTCTTCTACTGGTGATTCACCCTGCCACTAGAGGGCTCTTCTACTGGTGATTCACCCTGCCACTAGAGGGCTCTTCTACTGGTGATTCACCCTGCCACTAGAGGGCTCTTCTACTGGTGATTCACCCTGCCACTAGAGCGCTCTTCTACTGGTGATTCACCCTGCCACTAGAGGGCTCTTCTACTCTTCTCTTGTACTGGTGATTCACCCTGCCACTAGAGGGCTCTTCTACTGGTGATTCACCCTGCCACTAGAGGGCTCTTCTACTGGTGATTCACCCTGCCACTAGAGGGCTCTTCTACTGGTGATTCACCCTGCCACTAGAGGGCTCTTCTGTTGGTGATTCTCCCTGCCACTAGAGGGCTCTTGTACTGGTGATTCACCCTGCCACTAGAGGGCTCTTCTACTGGTGATTCACCCTGCCACTAGAGGGCTCTTCTACTGGTGATTCACCCTGCCACTAGAGGGCTCTTCTACTGGTGATTCACCCTGCCACTAGAGGGCTCTTCTACTGGTGATTCACCCTGCCACTAGAGGGCTATTCTACTGGTGATTCACCCTTAGAGGGCTCTTCTACTGGTGATTCACCCTGCCCCTAGAGGGCTCTTCTTCTGGTGATTCACCCTGCCACTAGAGGTCCCTTCTACTGGTTATTCACCCTGCCACTAGAGGGCTCTTCTACTGGTGGCCACTAGAGGGCTCTTCTACTGATTCACCCTTCCACTAGAGCGCTCTTCTACTGGTGATTCACCCTGCCACTAGAGGGCTCTTCTACTGGTGATTCACCCTGCCACTAGAGCGCTCTTCTACTGGTGATTCACCCTGCCACTAGAGGGCTCTTCTACTGGTGATTCACCCTGCCACTAGAGGGCTCTTCTACTGGTGATTCACCCTGCCACTAGAGGGCTCTTCTACTGGTGATTCACCCTGCCACTAGAGGGCTCTTCTACTGGTGATTCACCCTGCCACTAGAGGGCTCTTCTACTGGTGATTCACCCTGCCACTAGAGGGCTCTTCTACTGGTGATTCACCCTGCCACTAGAGCGCTCTTCTACTGGTGATTCACCCTGCCACTAGAGGGCTCTTCTGGTGATTCACCCTACTGGTGATTCCCTCTTCCAATAGAGGGCTCTTCTACTGGTGATTCACCCTGCCACTAGAGGGCTCTTCTACTGGTGATTCACCCTGCCACTAGAGGGCTCTTCTACTGGTGATTCACCCTGCCACTAGAGGGCTCTTCTACTGGTGATTCACCCTGCCACTAGAGGGCTCTTCTACTGGTGATTCACCCTGCCACTAGAGGGCTCTTCTACTGGTGATTCACCCTGCCACTAGAGCGCTCTTCTACTGGTGATTCACCCTGCCACTAGAGGGCTCTTCTGGTGATTCACCCTGCTACTAGAGGGCTCTTGTACTGGTGATTCCCTCTTCCAATAGAGGGCTCTTCTACTGGTGATTCACCCTGCCACTAGAGGGCTCTTCTACTCGTGATTCACCCTTCCACTAGAGGGCTCTTCTACTGGTGATTCACCCTGCCACTAGAGGGCTCTTCTACTGGTGATTCACCCTGCCACTAGAGGGCTCTTCTACTGGTGATTCACCCTGCCACTAGAGGGCTCTTCTACTGGTGATTCACCCTGCCACTAGAGGGCTCTTCTACTGGTGATTCACCCTGCCACTAGAGGGCTCTTCTACTGGTGATTCACCCTGCCACTAGAGGGCTCTTCTACTGGTGATTCACCCTGCCACTAGAGGGCTCTTCTACTGGTGATTCACCCTTCCACTAGAGGGCTCTTCTACTGGTGATTCACCCTGCCACTAGAGGGCTCTTCTATTGGTGATTCACCCTGCCAGTAGAGTGCTCTTCTACTGGTGATACACCCTGCCACTAGAGGGCTCTTCTACTGGTGATTCACCCTGTCACTAGAGGGCTCTTCTACTGGTGATTCACCCTGCCACTAGAGGGCTCTTCTACTGGTGATTCACCCTGCCACTAGAGGGCTCTTCTACTGGTGATTCACCCTGCCACTAGAGGGCTCTTCTACTGGTGATTCACCCTGTCTCTAGAGGGCTCTTCTACTGGTGATTCACCCTGCCACTAGAGGGCTCTTCTACTGGTGATTCACCCTGCCACTAGAGGGCTCTTCTACTGGTGATTCACCCTGCCACTAGAGGGCTCTTCTACTGGTGATTCACCCTGCCACTAGAGGGCTCTTCTACTGGTGATTCACCCTGCCACTAGAGGGCTCCTACTTCTACTGGTGATTCACCCTGCCACTAGAGGGCTATAGAGGGCTCTTCTTATGGTGATTCACCCTGCCACTAGAGGGCTCTTCTACTGGTGATTCACCCTGCCACTAGAGGGCTCTTCTACTCGTGATTCACCCTTCCACTAGAGGGCTCTTCTACTGGTGATTCACCCTGCCACTAGAGGCTCTTCTACTGGTGATTCACCCTGCCACTAGAGGGCTCTTCTACTGGTGATTCACCCTGCCACTAGAGGGCTCTTCTACTGGTGATTCACCCTGCCACTAGAGGGCTCTTCTATTGGTGATTCACCCTGCCACTAGAGGGCTCTTCTACTGGTGATTCACCCTGCCACTAGAGGGCTCTTCTACTGGTGATTCACCCTGCCACTAGAGGGCTCTTCTATTGGTGATTCACCCTGCCACTAGAGGGCTCTTCTACTGGTGATTCACCCTGCCACTAGAGGGCTCTTCTACTGGTGATTCACCCTGCCACTAGAGGGCTCTTCTATTGGTGATTCACCCTGCCACTAGAGGGCTCTTCTACTGGTGATTCACCCTGCCACTAGAGGGCTCTTCTACTGGTGATTCACCCTGCCACTAGAGGGCTCTTCTACTGGTGATTCACCCTGCCACTAGAGGGCTCTTCTACTGGTGATTCACCCTGCCACTAGAGGGCTCTTCTACTGGTGATTCACCCTGCCACTAGAGGGCTCTTCTACTGGTGATTCACCCTGCCACTAGAGGGCTCTTCTACTGGTGATTCACCCTGCCACTATAGGGCTCTTCTACTGGTGATTCACACTGCCACTAGAGGGCTCTTCTACTGGTGATTCACCCTGCCACTAGAGGGCTCTTCTACTGGTGATTCACCCTGCTACTAGAGGGCACTGGTGATTCACCCTGCCACTAGAGGGCTCTTCTACTTGTGATTCACCCTGCCCCTAGAGGGCTTCTACTGGTGATTCACCCTGCCACTAGAGTGGTGATTCACCCTGCCACTAGAGGGCTCTTCTGCTGGTGATTCACCCTGCCACTAGAGGTGATTCACCCTGCCACTAGAGGGCTCTTCTGCTGGTGATTCACCCTGCCACTAGAGGGCTCTTCTACTGCCACTAGAGGGCTGAGTTCACCCTGCCACTAGAGGGCTCTTCTACTGGTGATTCACCCTGCCACTAGAGGGCTCTTCTATTGGTGATTCACCCTGCCACTAGAGGGCTCTTCTACTGGTGATTCACCCTGCCACTAGAGGGCTCTTCTACTGGTGATTCACCCTGCCACTAGAGGGCTCTTCTACTGGTGATTCACCCTGCCACTAGAGGGCTCTTCTACTGGTGATTCACCCTGCCACTAGAGGGCTCTTCTACTGGTGATTCACCCTGCCACTAGAGGTCCCTTCTACTGGTGATTCACCCTGCCACTAGAGGGCTCTTCTACTGGTGATTCACCCTGCCACTAGAGGGCTCTTCTACTGGTGATTCACCCTGCCACTAGAGGGCTCTTCTACTGGTGATTCACCCTGCCACTAGAGGGCTCTTCTATTGGTGATTCACCCTGCCACTAGAGGGCTCTTCTACTGGTGATTCACCCTGCCACTAGAGGGCTCTTCTACTGGTGATTCACCCTGCCACTAGAGGGCTCTTCTACTGGTGATTCACCCTGCCACTAGAGGGCTCTTCTACTGGTGATTCACCCTGCCACTAGAGGGCTCTTCTACTGGTGATTCACCCTGCCACTAGAGGGCTCTTCTACTGGTGATTCTCCCTGCCACTGCTCCACTTCATGTGTCTGAAACATATAAGTCCCATTTCAGCGAACATGCTGCACTTTTATCAAGACTGATGGACTGAACACATTGATTCCAGGCTGAGGGACTGATTACCTCAAACTCCTCCTCCTCCTCCACCTTTCTCTACAATGGACTGACGAAGCCACTGGATGGCAAACGCTTCCAGAATAGAGTTACCCAAGTGTTGCCCAAGTGCTTAGCGAACACCATCGCCAAGAGTTTTGCATTTGATGTCACCTCGACCAGCAACTTTCCTACTTTCTTGCAGCATTACATATAAAGCTGGTTTCACTACACGTCCACGTTTGTCTCTAAAGTCACGTCAGGGTAAAAGCCTCGGTCCTTCTAATGATTGATATGTTACACCATATCAGACGAACTTCCTTAAGCTGCGTACAGTTTACAACGATATTTGGATGTACTGCATATGCCAAACTTGTGGTGCTATGTGCATGCTGTGCATATTCCTCGAAAGACAGACAAAAAAACGAATCCCTGTCTTTTCCGGTCTATTGCCATGACTGACTGCAAATCATGACAAAATAAAATAAACTAGAGGACTTTTTTTTCTAGTCACGAAACTTGTTAAATGATCGATAATGTTCCTTTCTAAGTTACGGAAGCACAATATAGCACATCAACACAGCACATTGTATCCTTCAGGCCTTCAGCAGTAAACACTTTGTCATTGCTGCTAAATTTACGGACACTGAGACAGCCTTTGACATGACATGACTACGAAGAAAACTGGATAAACTTGATGCTTTTGGTTTAAGATTCCTGGGGGATGGAAGCCGAAGCCTGAATATAACCGATCAATACAAAAAAAAAAAAAGTATGGTCTTAGTACACAGCCCTGCTGTGATAAATTAGACACATGTGCAACTCTTGGGTATCTTTATTGAGGAAACGTTTCGCCACACAGTGGCTTCATCAGTCCATACAAGGTAGAACGTTGAAGAACAGGAGGAGTTTGAGGAAATCAGTCCCTCAGCCTTGAGTCGATGTGGTCAGTCCATCAATCTTGAATAGAATACAGCATATGTGCGGAGAAGTAGCTTATATACCGTAGGCAGGAGAGGTGTAGCAGTCGTAGGTGGTGTCACATTTGTTCAATGTGGAAGTAGGTCGTGCCTAAGGGTTAGGCAAGTGAAGAATTCCCTGTATTAAGATCCCAAGAAGTTGCTGTGTCAGACAGGAATGTAGATGAATGGTTCAGAGAACCATGCCTAACCCTTAGGCATGGTTACTTCCATATTGGACAAATGTGACACCACCTACGACTGCTGCACCTCTCCTGCCTACGGTATATAAGCTACTTCTCCGCACATATGCTGTATTCTATTCAAGACTGATGGACTGACCACATCGACTCAAGGCTGAGGGACTGATTTCCTCAAACTCCTCCTGTTCTTCATCGTTGTACTTTGTATGGACTGATGAAGCCACTGTGGCGCGAAACATTTCCTAAATAAAGATACCCAAGTGTTGCACATGCGTCTAATTTATCAACATGTCGGTTTTCTGAACTATTCATCTACAGGATTTAACTTGCTTTAGACCGAGAGCAACTCAAGCCTAGTCTGTCCAACGCTGGGCGATGAAGTGGAGTCTCAAGTTATCCATTGGCTCTGTCAAGCTTCCAGCATCTTACTGAGGCAGACGACCTAGAGGAAAAAAAACAGCTAACATCTTAACAGATGAGTTAGTCTTCGCATCGAGGCTTCCAACAAAAAAGCAATTTGCCCATTCCATAAATCCTCGTCCGCTACTTCAGCTCAAAGGCTTGTTTGTCGAATATACCTTCGACTTTATCGATGATCTCTATCATAAACCGAGCCACAGATTTTGCTATAATTAAAAAAAACAGGGCAGATTTATCTTTTCTGACTCCATGTATGCACTGACTGCTGTACAAGCTGGAGCCAAACACTCATATTAGATACTGGGTAACATTATTAATAAGCAACTTCGTGTGCAATGTCCATCATCTTGATCCGGGTCCATGGTCA
This sequence comes from Cherax quadricarinatus, assembly GCF_038502225.1. Lineage (NCBI taxonomy): Eukaryota > Metazoa > Arthropoda > Malacostraca > Decapoda > Parastacidae > Cherax > Cherax quadricarinatus. The sequence goes on along the minus strand of NC_091329.1, from coordinate 32,030,079 downwards.
TCGTAATATCAATGACTAGGTCGATACTCTCGATAAGTCGACCTCGGAGCACGAGGGAGAGCTTTGGTCCCCTGGGAACCGGGGCCACTGCTCTCTAAGGTGAAGAAATCTTTACCCTGAGGTGAGGTCAGTGGATCACCCTTGCTATTCCAAATAAATTTCAATCAACTCGTCCTATCGTGCCACTGGCCTTGTGAAGGTTGTCCTGGTCTTCCTCGGTTTCAACGCTACCTACCCAACCCACCTCAAGCTCTACATCGACCTACAATTTACAATTTCCACCACGATGTTCCCACAGTAGCATCCCCCTATATTCTTACATCCTGTCCTCACAACGTCCTTCCTCGTCGTCCTGAAACACCACTGAACCATAACTAAAACATCGTCGACTCTTTGATTAACTTCCTCTACGCAACAAATTTGACTGAAGTGATGTAGTTTATGTTACTGGTAATCGTATATATTCGTAGGAAAAAAGCAATATTTTTTTTCCTTTTTATTTAACGACTCGTGATCCTTCGTAGGTCCCACACCCCGTACATGTAATCTCAGCTTCTTGCCTACTCTTCCACTCGAGGCACCTCTCTAGTGTTTGTACTTGTAATATACGCTGCTTGTATTTTAAATAATTTATTTTCTGACAAGGAAAGCCTAACACTAGGTTACCCCCTGCATCATTCTCTGACGCTCACTCTTACGATCCTCACTACCACACTACATGACACATTTAGGTTTTCCAACAGCCAGGTAAACATTGGATTATTTCTTCCTTGTCCCCTTCTAGCTGCCAGGTGACCATGTGTCAGCACAACAAAATAATCTCTCCTGACGTAATATATGTCGATGACGTGAAGTCCAACGAAGACAGGATACATTATTTTGATGCTCTCATGGATCCCAATTAAGAATATAAAATAGTAATTTAAAAATAAATAAGCCACAATGATTTAACTACTCACACATGGAACAGGAAAGTAATGTTGAGAGTCATTAAAGAAACACTGTATTGTAGTACTTACAGAACAACACTCGCAAGAGGTCAAGCATCAGTGTGCGCTGTTGGAGCCATTCCTTCGTCTCTGTAATAAGGGAAGATATATAAGCATATTTCGTGTTATTGTAATCCGCTTTTTTCAGAGAAAAATTGTTGGTGACCTCAACCAACTTTTTATACAGAGGAGTTTTGATGATCTTGCAATGTTTGAAATGAGAAACTTTGTTGATTTCCCTCCTCCCATCTTTGGCTCCTCCCTCGACTCAGGAGTGTCATCTGTCGGAAGGCATAGTCGCACGTCCGCCTCTTAGCTATGCTGGATCATCTGACTACAAGGCTGTCTTTGCGACACTGATAATTACAACAAAATGAGGTGAAGAATTATTGAGCCCCCTGATTGGGGCCCAATGTTTACAATGTATATAATGAAAATTATGCTTTTGGGAGATTCTGAAGAGAAGTTGCAGAGGTTAGTGGGCGAGTTTGGTAGGGTATGTAAGAGAAAATTAAAAATGAACGTAGGAAAGAGTAAGGTTACGAGGATAACAAAAAATTAGGTGATGAAAGTTGGATATCAGATTGGAGGGAGAGAGTATGAAGGAGGTGAATGTATTCAGATATTTAGGAGTGGACGAGTCAGCAGATGGGTCTATGAAAGTTGACGTGACTCACAGAATTGATGAGGGGAAAAAGGTGAATGGTGCCCTTAGGAGTCTGTGCAGACAAAGAACTTTATCCATAAAAGCAGAGAGGGGAATGTGTGAGAGAATAGTTATACCAATACTCATGTATGGGTGTGAGGCATGGGTCATGTATGGGTGTGAGGCATGGGTAGTGAATGTTGCAACAAGGAGAAGGCTGGAGGCAGTGGAGATATGTTTAAGGGCAATATGTGGTGTGAATATAATGCAGAGAATCCATAGTTTGGAGATTAGGAGGTGTGTGATTACAAATCTGTAGTGGAGGGAAGGTGAGGTAAGGGTCGGACTAGGAAAGGTTGGAGGGAGGGAGGGGTAAAGGAGGTTTTGAGTGCAAGAGGCTTGGTGTTCCAGCAAGTGTATGTGTGAGCGTGTTAGACAGGAATGTACATACATTCACCAAACCTTCACTGATTTACGTTTTCCTTCCTTTTTCATCAAAGACTGCAAGAGAAGAGCTCTTCAGATCATTAATTCTCCATGCACCAACACCACTCCCAACAAAGTTATAATTCTTCCCAACAGCCAGGTTGCACTGAAGGTTTCTAAAGTACTTTCACAAGCTAACACCAGAGTCGCCATCGCTTCCAGCACTTCCATAAGGGATCTAACTTGGACAAAATCGAACCACCACGAACCAGTCAATGCATTAGTTTACACTATACCTTGTGGAGGATGCGACAAAATATATGAAGATGAAACAGCAAGGAATCTCGAAACACGTCTCAATGAACACATTAAAGCATGCAGGTACGATAACTTGAACAACGCCTGTGTACAACACCGGAATTCCACCAATCATCTTATGAAATTCAACGACGCCCAACTAATGATCAAAGAACCTAATTTCCGCAGACGTAAATGCCTTGAATCACAATTAATCACAGTTTCTAACACAATCAAGCAAAATAAAGGCAACTTCTTCATCTCTGAAGTACTAGCAAAAATCCTCCTGAAAACAATAAACCTGCCATCACAATACTACACCAGAACATAACAGAGGAGGAACATATAACCAAAACTTCTCAGATCCATCCACCAACAGAAATATTTGTCTGACCTGTTTTCATGTTACCCAAGTAATAGGCCTGGTCACAGACCGGGCCGCGGGGGCGCTGACCCCCGGAACTCTCTCCAGGTAAACTCCAGGTATACCCCGCCCGGGATTGAACCCACGATCAGAGATTCTCTGACCGCGGGTTCAATCCCGGCCGGGGTGTGGTTTGTTTGCAATCGTGTCATTACGATTTCGTGAGTCATAGCTTTTATAACCTTTCACTCATGTGTAAATTGTTCTACCACATTGTATTACTACTGTAACTAATATTACTACTACTATTACCACTAGTATTACACCTCACTCTGAGACTATATATACCCTCTGTGTCATGTAATGTTTGTAACAGCTTGGCAAAGCTTCTGGAGAGCGAAACGTTGCCACAATAAAATGTTACATAAGTTACACTTGTGACCTTTTACCAGCATATTGAGGGTAATTCTAGAAACATTAAAACAAACGTAAGAATTTATGTTTAGGTTTTTTGATTTAGTTTTACTTATTACGTTTATTTTTTTGTAGTTTGAAAAGAGGTTTATTTAATGAAAATAAAAGTTGGAAGCGCTGTATGACCCTTAAGGGTTTAGTTCGTAGTTATGATTTTATCATAATTAATGAAGGTGTTAACATTTTCTTACAATTTCCTTAATTTTTTCTGTTTTCTTATGTTCACTTGTAAGTTTATTTTTTTATCAGTATTTTCCGCAAGGGAAAACAAGAACTGTCTTTTTCCTGGCATCCTCTACCGCCTCTCTCTCTCTCTCTCTCTCTCTCTCTCTCTCTCTCTCTCTCTCTCTCTCTCTCTCTCTCTCTCTCTCTCTCTCTCTCTCTCTCTCTCTCTCTCTCTCTCTCAGCTATCGCCTCCCTCTCGGATTTTTCTCTCTTGTCGTAACTTCTCTGCTCGTTGTCGTTACCGACGCTAATGTACAACCGTCGTATTTCCCCTCATTCACCTTGAGTCCCGCCATATACGTCCCACACAGCCTATAAATCTACCACAACTGCTACTACTACCACCACAACTACTACTACCACCACAACTACTACTGCTACTACTACTACCACCACCACTACTACTGCTACTACTACCACCACCACTACTACTGCTACTACTACCACCACCACTACTACTGCTACTACTACCACCACCACTACTACTGCTACTACTACCACCACTACTACTGCTACTACTACCACCACTACTACTGCTACTACTACCACCACTACTACTGCTGCTACTACTACCACCACTACTACTGCTACTACTACTACCACCACTACTACTGCTGCTACTACTACCACCACAACTACTACTGCTACTACTACCACCACTACTTTACGTAGGATAATAACTCGAAATCTTGAGTAGCTGTTCCCTTCACTTCCAACTCTTAGTAATGTTTGCTAGAGTGCCACATGTAAACACAGGGGCAGTGCCATATGTAAACACAGGGGCAGTGCCACATGTAAACACAGGGGCAGTGCCACATGTAAACACAGGGGCAGTGCCACATGTAAATACAGGGGCAGTGCCATATGTAAACAGAGGGGCAGTGCCGCATGTAAACACAGGGGTAGTGCCACATGTAAACACAGGTGCAGTGCCACATGTAAACACAGGGGCAGTGTTACATGTAAACAGAGGGGCAGTGCCGCATGTAAACACAGGGGTAGTGCCACATGTAAACACAGGGGCAGTGTCACATGTAAACACAGGGGCAGTGTCACATGTAAACACAGGGGCAGTGCCACATGTAAACACATGGGCAGTGCCACATGTAAACACAGGGGCAGTGCCACATGTAAACACATGGGCAGTGCCATATGTAAACACAGGGGCAGTGCCACATGTAAACACAGGGGCAGTGCCACATGTAAACACAGGGGCAGTGCCACATGTAAACACAGGGGCAGTGCCACATGTAAACACAGGGGCAGTGCCACATGTAAACACAGGGGCAGTGCCACATGTAAACACAGGGGCAGTGCCACATGTAAACACAGGGGCAGTGTCACATGTAAACACAGGGGCAGTGCCATATGTAAAGAGAGGGGCAGTGCCGCATGTAAACACAGGGGCAGTGCCACATGTAAACACAGGGGCAGTGCCACATGTAAACACAGGGGCAGTGCCACATGTAAACACAGGGGCAGTGCCACATGTAAACACAGGGGCAGTGCCACATGTAAACACAGGGGCAGTGCCACATGTAAACACAGGGGCAGTGCCACATGTAAACACAGGGGCAGTGCCACATGTAAAAACAGGCGCAGTGCCACATACTGTGCCTATTGGCCATTATCTGGTAGCAGCAAAGCATTATTCCTAACAGTAACTGGTGATGTTAATCACAATGGCACTCTCCAAGGTAAAAAAAAACAGGTCTACTATTCCGGAACCAGAAAATAAAAATAATGGTCTAACAGCATTGAATCCCGAGAAAAATGCAAAATGTAGACGTCAATCCTGTGTTGTGTTGTGTTACTGTCTAACCTTTCTATATGTAACATTCTACCTTCACTACATGCAACATTCTACCTTCACTACAAGTAACATTATACCCTCGCAACATGTAACACAACACAACACAACACTTCACCCTGGCTACACAGAGTCTCATGTAACACAACACAACACAACACTTCACCCTGGCTACACAGTCTCATGTAACACAACACAACACTTCACCCTGGCTACACAGTCTCATGTAACACAACACAACACTTCACCCTGGCTACAGTCTCATGTAACACAACACAACACTTCACCCTGGCTACACAGTCTCATGTAACACAACACAACACTTCACCCTGGCTACACAGTCTCATGTAACACAACACAACACTTCACCCTGGCTACACAGTCTCATGTAACACAACACAACACTTCACCCTGGCTACACAGTCTCATGTAACACAACACAACACTTCACCATGGCTACACAGTCTAATGTAACACAACACAACACAACACTTCACCCTGGCTACACTGTCTCATGTAACACCACACAACACAACACTTCACCCTGGCTACACTGTCTCATGTAACACAACACAACACAACACTTCACCCTGGCTACACAGTCTCATGTAACACAACACAACACAACACTTCACCCTGGCTACACTGTCTCATGTAACACAACACAACACAACACTTCACCCTGGCTACACTGTCTCATGTAACACAACACAACATAACACTTCACCCTTGCTACACAGTCTCATGTAACACAACACAACACTTCACCCTGGCTACACAGTCTCATGTAACACAACACTTCACCCTGGCTACACTGTCTCATGTAACACAACACAACACTTCACCCTGGCTACACAGTCTCATGTAACACAACACAACACAACACTTCACCCTGGCTACACTGTCTCATGTAACACAACACAACACTTCACCCTGGCTACACTGTCTCATGTAACACAACACAACACAACACTTCACCCTGGCTACACTGTCTCATGTAACACAACACAACACAACACTTCACCCTGGCTACACTGTCTCATGTAACACAACACAACACAACACTTCACCCTGGCTACACTGTCTCATGTAACACAACACAACACTTCACCCTGGCTACACAGTCTCATGTAACACAACACAACACAACACTTCACCCTGGCTACACTGTCTCATGTAACACAACACAACACTTCACCCTGGCTACACTGTCTCATGTAACACAACACAACACAACACTTCACCCTGGCTACACTGTCTCATGTAACACAACACAACACAACACTTCACCCTGGCTACACTGTCTCATGTAACACAACACAACACAACACTTCACCCTGGCTACACTGTCTCATGTAACACAACACTTCACCCTGGCTACACAGTCTCATGTAACACAACACAACACTTCACCCTGGCTACACTGTCTCATGTAACACAACACAACACTTCACCCTGGCTACACAGTCTCATGTAACACAACACAACACAACACTTCACCCTGGCTACACAGTCTCATGTAACACAACACAACACAACACTTCACCCCGGCTACACTGTCTCATGTAACACAACACAACACAACACTTCACCCTGGCTACACAGTCTCATGTAACACAACACAACACTTCACCCTGGCTACACTGTCTCATGTAACACAACACAACACTTCACCCTGGCTACACAGTCTCATGTAACACAACACAACACAACACTTCACCCTGGCTACACAGTCTCATGTAACACAACACAACACAACACTTCACCCTGGCTACACTGTCTCATGTAACACAACACAACACAACACTTCACCCTGGCTACACTGTCTCATGTAACACAACACAACACAACACTTCACCCTGGCTACACTGTCTCATGTAACACAACACAACACAACACTTCACCCTGGCTACACAGTCTCATGTAACACAACACAACACAACACTTCACCCTGGCTACACTGTCTCATGTAACACAACACAACACAACACTTCACCCTGGCTACACTGTCTCATGTAACACAACACAACACTTCACCCTGGCTACACAGTCTCATGTAACGCAACACAACACAACACTTCACCCTGGCTACACTGTCTCATGTAACACAACACAACACTTCACCCTGGCTACAGTCTCATGTAACACAACACAACACTTCACCCTGGCTACACAGTCTCATGTAACACAACACTTCACCCTGGCTACACAGTCTCATGTAACACAACACAACACTTCACCCTGGCTACACAGTCTCATGTAACACAACACAACACTTCACCCTGGCTACTCAGTCTCAAGTAACACAACACAACACTTCACCCTGGCTACACAGTCTCATGTAACACAACACAACACTTCACCCTAGCTACACTGTCTCATGTAACACAACACAACACTTCACCCTGGCTACACTGTCTCATGTAACACAACACTTCACCCTGGCTACACAGTCTCATGCAACACAACACAACACTTCACCCTGGCTACTCAGTCTCAAGTAACACAACACAACACTTCACCCTGGCTACACAGTCTCATGTAACACAACACAACACTTCACCCTCGCTACACTGTCTCATGTAACACAACACAACACTTCACACTGGCTACACAGTCTCATGTAACACAACACAACACAACACTTCACCCTGGCTACACTGTCTCATGTAACACAACACAACACAACACTTCACCCTGGCTACACTGTCTCATGTAACACAACACAACACAACACTTCACCCTGGCTACACTGTCTCATGTAACACAACACAACACAACACTTCACCCTGGCTACACAGTCTCATGTAACACAACACAACACAACACTTCACCCTGGCTACACTGTCTCATGTAACACAACACAACACTTCACCCTGGCTACACAGTCTCATGTAACACAACACTTCACCCTGGCTACACAGTCTCATGTAACACAACACAACACTTCACCCTGGCTACACAGTCTCATGTAACACAACACAACACTTCACCCTGGCTACTCAGTCTCAAGTAACACAACACAACACTTCACCCTGGCTACACAGTCTCATGTAACACAACACAACACTTCACCCTGGCTACACTGTCTCATGTAACACAACACAACACTTCACCCTGGCTACACTGTCTCATGTAACACAACACTTCACCCTGGCTACACAGTCTCATGCAACACAACACAACACTTCACCCTGGCTACACTGTCTCATGTAACACAACACAACACAACACTTCACCCTGGCTACACAGTCTCATGTAACACAACACAACACAACACTTCACCCTGGCTACACTGTCTCATGTAACACAACACAACACTTCACCCTGGCTACACAGTCTCATGTAACACAACACAACACAACACTTCACCCTGGCTACACTGTCTCATGTAACACAACACAACACTTCACCCTGGCTACACAGTCTCATGTAACACAACACAACACAACACTTCACCCTGGCTACACTGTCTCATGTAACACAACACAACACTTCACCCTGGCTACACAGTCTCATGTAACACAACACAACACAACACTTCACCCTGGCTACACTGTCTCATGTAACACAACACAACACTTCACCCTGGCTACACAGTCTCATGTAACACAACACAACACGACACTTCACCCTGGCTACAGAGTCTCATGTAACACAATACAACACTTCACCCTGGCTACAGTCTCATGTAACACAATACAACACTTCACCCTGGCTACTCAGTCTCATGTAACACAACACAACACTTCACCCTGGCTACACAGTCTCATGTAACACAACACAACACTTCACCCTGGGTACAGTCTCATGTAACACAATACAACACTTCACCCTGGCTACACAGTCTCATGTAACACAACACAACACTTCACCCTCGCTACACAGTCTCATGTAACACAACACAACACTTCACCCTGGCTACACAGTCTCATGTAACACAACACAACACAACACTTCACCCTGGCTACACAGTCTCATGTAACACAACACTTCACCCTGGCTACACAGTCTCATGTAACACAACACAACACAACACTTCATCCTGGCTACTCAGTCTCATGTAACACAACACAACAATTCACCCTGGCTACACTGTCTCATGTAACACAACACTTCACCCTGGCTACAGAGTCTCATGTAACACAACACAACACTTCACCCTGGCTACACAGTCTCATGTAACACAACACTTCACCCTGGCTACACAGTCTCATGTAACACAACACTTCACCCTGGCTACACAGTCTCATGTAACACAACACAACACAACACTTCACCCTGGCTACACAGTCTCATGTAACACAACACAACACAACACTTCACCCTGGCTACACAGTCTCATGTAACACAACACTTCACCCTGGCTACACAGTCTCATGTAACACAACACAACACAACACTTCACCCTGGCTACACAGTCTCATGTAACACAACACAACACAACACTTCACCCTTGCTACAGTCTCATGTAACACAACACAACACAACACTTCACCCTGGCTACACAGTCTCATGTAACACAACACTTCACCCTGGCTACACAGTCTCATGTAACACAACACAACACAACACTTCACCCTGGCTACACAGTCTCATGTAACACAACACAACACTTCACCCTGGGTACAGTCTCATGTAACACAATACAACACTTCACCCTGGCTACACAGTCTCATGTAACACAACACAACACTTCACCCTGGCTACACAGTCTCATGTAACACAACACAACACTTCACCCTGGCTACACAGTCTCATGTAACACAACACAACACAACACTTCACCCTGGCTACTCAGTCTCATGTAACACAACACTTCACCCTGGCTACACAGTCTCATGTAACACAACACAACACAACACTTCACCCTGGCTACACAGTCTCATGTAACACAACACAACACAACACTTCACCCTGGCTACACAGTCTCATGTAACACAACACTTCACCCTGGCTACACAGTCTCATGTAACACAACACAACACTTCACCCTGGCTACACAGTCTCATGTAACACAACACAACACAACACTTCACCCTGGATACACTGTCTCATGTAACACAACACAACACAACACTTCACCCTGGCTACACAGTCTCATGTAACACAACACAACACAACACTTCACCCTGGCTACACAGTCTCATGTAACACAACACTTCACCCTGGCTACACAGTCTCATGTAACACAACACAACACTTCACCCTGGCTACACAGTATCATGTAACACAACACAACACTTCACCCTGGCTACTCAGTCTCATGTAACACAACACAACACTTCACCCTGGCTACTCAGTCTCATGTAACACAACACAACACTTCACCCTGGCTACTCAGTCTCATGTAACACAACACAACACTTCACCCTGGCTACACAGTCTCATGTAACACAACACTTCACCCTGGCTACACAGTCTCATGCAACACAACACAACACTTCACCCTGGCTACAGTCTCATGTAACACAACACAACACTTCACCCTGGCTACAGTCTCATGTAACACAACACAACACTTCACCCTGGCTACACAGTCTCATGCAACACAACACAACACTTCACCCTGGCTACAGTCTCATGTAACACAACACAACACTTCACCTTGGCTACACAGTCTCATGCAACACAACACAACACTTCACCCTGGCTACACAGTCTCATGTATCACAACACAACACTTCACCCTAGCTACACAGTCTCATGTAACACAACACAACACAACACTTCACCCTGGCTACTCAGTCTCATGTAACACAACACAACACTTCACCCTGGCTACACAGTCTCATGTAACACAACACAACACTTCACCCTGGCTACACAGTCTCATGTAACACAACACAACACTTCACCCTGGCTACTCAGTCTCATGTAACACAACACTTCACCCTGGCTACACAGTCTCATGCAACACAACACAACACTTCACCCTGGCTACACAGTCTCATGTAACACAACACAACACTTCACCCTGGCTACTCAGTCTCATGTAACACAACACAACACTTCACCCTGGCTACTCAGTCTCATGTAACACAACACAACACTTCACCCTGGCTACTCAGTCTCATGTAACACAACACTTCACCCTGGCTACACAGTCTCATGTAACACAACACAACACTTCACCCTGGCTACACTGTCTCATGTAACACAACACAACACAACACTTCACCCTGGCTACACTGTCTCATGTAACACAACACAACACAACACTTCACCCTGGCTACACAGTCTCATGTAACACAACACAACACTTCACCCTGGCTACACTGTCTCATGTAACACAACACAACACAACACTTCACCCTGGCTACACTGTCTCATGTAACACAACACAACACAACACTTCACCCTGGCTAGACAGTCTCATGTAACACAACACAACACTTCACCCTGGCTACACTGTCTCATGTAACACAACACAACACAACACTTCACCCTGGCTACACTGTCTCATGTAACACAACACAACACAACACAACACTTCACCCTGGCTACACAGTCTCATGTAACACAACACAACACTTCACCCTGGCTACACAGTCTCATGTAACACAACACAACACTTCACCCTGGCTACTCAGTCTCATGTAACACACACAACACTTCACCCTGGCTACTCAGTCTCATGTAACACAACACAACACTTCACCCTGGCTACACAGTCTCATGTAACACAACACTTCACCCTGGCTACACAGTCTCATGTAACACAACACAACACAACACTTCATCCTGGCTACTCAGTCTCATGTAACACAACACAACACTTCACCCTGGCTACACAGTCTCATGTAACATAACACAACACAACACTTCATCCTGGCTACTCAGTCTCATGTAACATAACACAACACAACACTTCACCCTGGCTACAGAGTCTCATGCAACACAACACAACACTTCACCCTGGCTAGACAGTCTGATGCAACACAACACAACACAACACAACACAACACAACACAACACAACACTTCACCCTGGCTACACGGTCTGATGTGCAACTGTTGGTGAGGAAGTTTTCTATTCACTTAAATGGCACATTAATTATGATTTGTGTCGAGTTAAAGTTGAGTATATTAATACAGGACGTGTCTATGAGAGGCCCTTGTTAATTAGGTAATTGAAAAGTATTAGAGATCTGAAGGTAAATGGGGAAGAGAAGGAAAGGGAGAAAGAGGAGGAGAAGGAAGGGAACTACAGTACGAGAGAACAATCTAGCAATCTTTATTGATAATAAGTAAGACGCATGTGCATCAGAAGAGAATCTTTATTCCGAAAGGTTTCTTCTGCACAGCAGGCTCCTTCAGTCGATTAAAGAGGAGACAGGAGAAGCAGTAGGGATGTAAATACGATGTAATCAGTCCATTACCGTCGAAGACGTAGTTTTGAGGTAGTTTTGATCCGAGTGTCTGCCTTGTCTCACAATTTCCCTTCCTATCTGTTTCTTGTCTTCCAACATTGAACAGTTTCTGACGACACAAGAGGGAGTGAAAAATCTAGAGCTAAACATTTCCTTCCTCTTGTAGATTTTCCTGCACTAAGATCGCCTGTTTGAGATTGCATTGCCCAGCAGCACGAGTATATGTCAACAACATGTCCGATGAAAAAGCCTTGATCAAATTGGACTTTGCCAACGCTTTCAACTCAGTCAGAATGGATGTTGTTCTCCAAGCAGTTTCTAGACACTTCCCTTCCCTCTATCCCTTCATAGAATCATGTTATAGTGTGACTTCTAAACTATTGTTTGGGGACCATAAAGTTGACTCATGTGAGGGTGTGCAACAGGAGGACCCTCTCGCCCCCTTTCTATTCTGTTTGGTCATCACGGAAGCTCAATATCTGGTTATTGGAGGATGGTACCCTAGTTGGCACAACAGAATCTCTCCTAGAGGATATCAGAAAAATTAAAGACATGTGAGAAAGCCTGGGCCTTCCTTTAAACCCCACCAAATGTGAAATAGTTTCTACCAATCGGCAGATGATCCAGAATATTAGTGCCGTTATACCAGGAGCACGAGCCACTGATCCAGCCAATAGCACTCTCCTTGGTGCTCCTCTTGGGTCCAATGCCATCGATCTGATCCTAGAAAAGTAAGTCTCAGACCTCCGGACGATGGAAAGCAGGATGAAAGACATTGATACGCATAATACTCTCTACCTACTCACCAGGTGCCTGTCAATCCCGAAACTTACCTACTTTCTGAGATGCTCCTCGGCCTTCAGCAGTCCAAAACTCAAGGAATATGACTCTCTCCTTAAGACCATGCTAGAGTGTATTGAATCTTTCCCTTGAAGATGGACAGTGGTTGCAAGCCTCACTTCCGGTCAGGCTTGGGGGGCTGGGAATACACAGATCCTCCCAGATTGCCCTACCAGCTTTGCTATCCTCTTTCATAGCATCAAAAAAAATAATAAGACAAATTCTTCCTGATAACCTCAGTGACTCAGCAGGAATACAGGACCCTAACTATGCCAGTGCCATCACTGATGGGAGACTTGCTGCTCCAGCACCAAATCCTAGCGCAGCACTGGCTTACAAACAGGCAAGCTGGGATGGCCCCATTGCCGAAAAGGTACTTGCCAACATGCTCAGGGCTGTAACATCAGACAGGGAGACTGCCTGTCTCCAGGCTGTGAGCGAACATCACTCTGGGGACTTCCTCCAAACAGTTCCTATATCGGCAATGGGAACGCGCCTCGACCCCAAGACCCACCGAATTGCAGTGGCTCTGCGCCTTGCTGTCCCAATTCGCACGGAATATACGTGTAGTTTTCGGCGATGTGCAAGCCGACCAATATGGTCTACATGGTCTTAACTGTTCCAAAACCAAGGACTGGCATGCAAGGCATAATGAAGTCAACGACATCATAAAAAGAACCGATCACTAGCAGCCAACAATACCCACAACCCAGCAAACCGCCCTGATGGGATTACGATCTATCCTTGGAAGAATGGCAAGCTCTTACCATGGGACTATACCTGTGTGTCCACACTGGCTGACACCTATATCCATCACAGTGTGGGGCGACAGGGAGGAGCTGCTGACCACAGGGAGGAGTACAAGATCAGCAAGTACAGGGTCATAAGCCAACAGTATCAATTTGTCCCAGTGGGATCAGAGACCTTGGGATCATGGGGAAAACATGCCACATGTTTCTTTAAATAACTGGGTTCCAGACTCATCGACACCACCAGGGGCCCAAGGGCAGCCGCTTTCATGTTCCAGAGCCTCAGCATAGCCATCCAGAGGGGAAATGTTTTCTGCATACTTGGCTTGCATCCGGCTTCGGAGGAGCTGGAGGAGATTCATAACCTTTGATATATTGTACCAATGTATTCATGTTTGTGTTTTCTATCAATGTATTCTGCCTATTAATAAAGTTAACATGTAACATAAAATATAGGGGGTGGTAGGAGAAGAAAATATTCGCACAGCTCCGGGGACAACCTTGAGTTTTCCCTGAGGTACGTTTATTGTCTTCTCTGAGGATGAGGGTCCCCAGTCCAGTTATAGAAGTGGAACCTCCCTCTATATATATATATATATATATATATATATATATAAGAAGAGAAATATATATATATATATATATAATTTATATATATATATATATTATATATATATATATACTTGTCCTATATGGCAAGATATATATATATGCCTATATATATATATATATATATATATATATATATATATATATATATATATATATATATATATATATATATATATATATATATATGTATATATATAACTTTCGTCAACAACTGCCTGGCTGTTCGAATCCCAGAAGAAATTAAACCTTTCTTTTTTGGAGCCTCATTATGTGCGTTGAAGAAGAAGGATGGTGGAATCAGACCATTTGCGGTTGGAAACACTCTTCGCCGTCTCGTTGCCAAAGCATCAGTCAGAAACACTCGCCTAGAAGCTACCAGTTTACTCCAGCCACACCAACTGGGATTTGGGGTCTCTCAAGGCAGTGAAGCTGCAGCTCATGTGGCAAGGGCCTAACATCAGGGACCAACCAGAAGACAAGGCAGTAGTCAAACTTGATTTTAGAAATGCCTTTAATATGATGAAGAGAGATGCTGTCTTGCCAGCTGTTCGGGATCGGTTCCCCAGTCTTTTTCCCTTCATTTCAGCCAGCTACAGTAAACCCTCAATTCTTTTGTTTGGAGAACATGAAATTCTCTCATCAGGTGTTCAGCAGGGTGACCCACTAGCTCCACTTCTCTTCTGTTTGGCAGTAAGAGAACTAACTTCCAGCCTTCGCAGCGAGCTCAACATCTGGTACCTGGATGATGGCACTCTGGTAGGTACTGAAAAGTCCCTGGTAGGGGACCTACAACTGGTGAAAACACAGGGAGAAGACTTGGGACTCATCCTCAATCCCTCCAAGTGTGAAATCATCATGGCGAACCAGGAAATAATCAGTGCTGTGCGAAGAATCCTCCCAGAAGTCTCTACTACCACTCCGTCCAACAGTACCCTTTCGGGAGCACCGCTGGGTCACCAGGTCATCGACACAGTCCTCAAGGACAAATTGAATGACCTGATGAGAATGGAGGAGAGAATATGCAATCTTAATGCCCATGATGCTCTGTATCTCCTCACAAGGTGCCTTGCTATTCCAAGACTCACTTCCTGAGGTGTGCACCCTCTTTTGACTACCCTACACTCGACGAATATGATGCACACCTGAGGTCAACCTTTAAGAAGGCACTGAACCTGTCACTAGAGTATGAGCAATGGGATCAGGCAACGCTCCCAGTGCGACTGGGAGGTATAGGGGTGCGCAAAGCAACGCATGTTGCTTAACCTGCTTTTCTGTCTTCGTGTTTGGCTTCCAGTGCATTAGTCAAGAAGATTGTTCCCGAACGCTTGAGAGACGTGGGACACCCTTACAGACTCCTCCAGTAGACCAGCTCCTCCCAAACAGCACAAACAGTCCCACTGGGACAAACCGATCATGGAAAAAATCGCTAACACAATTCTCTCCAACGCCTCAGGAAAGGACAAAGCTCGTCTCCTGGCAGTGAAGGCGCCACACTCAGGAGATTTTCTGTTAGCGGTTCCCAATTCCTCCTTGGGCACTCGACTAGACCAACAGGCCAATCGGATTGGTGTTGCTCTTCGCCTAGCCGCCCCCATCCTTACTGAACATTGGTGTATTTGCGGCAGGGCGGCAGCTGATCAATTCGGACTTCATGGTCTCGTGTGCCACACAGCAGAAGGGAAGTATGCCAGGCATGAGGAGGTCAATGACATCATAAAGAGAAGCCTCGCCACAGCCTGTTGCCCAGCTCAACGGGAACCCCAAGTGCAGAGGTCTGACGGAAGTCAATAGTGTCCTGATGGAGCCACTATGCTACCTTGGAAGGATGGAAAGCAGATTGCCTGGGACTACACCTGTGCCACCACATTGGCACACACCTACTTGCCATACTCCGTAGTAGAAGTGGGTGGAGCGGCCAGCCACAGGGAGACCCAGAAGATCCGCAAATATGAAGACCTTCCCCTTGCTATAACTTCATCCCAATAGGGTCGGAGACCCTTGGAGCATGGGGCAAGTGTGCTCTAAAGTTCCTCAAAGAGCTGAGTGAAAATCTCATCATTGAAACCAAGGACCACAGGGCGACCAGCTCTCTCTTTCAGAGACTCAGTGTTGCAATCCAGAGAGGAAATGCTCTGAGTTACCTATGTTATTTTACTTTCTATTGAATCTTTGTGAATGTATCGTCAATGTATTTTGTCTTTAAATAAAACATATATTAATTAAATATAGGGGGTGGTAGGAGAAAATTTTCAAACATCTTCAGGGAGAACCTTGAGTTTTCCCAGAAGCAAGTTTATTCTTTTCTCTGAGGATGAGGGTCGCCATGACAGTTCTAGAGGTGGTACCTCCCTGTATTTAATATACATATATACTATATATATATATACATACATATATATATATATATATATATATATATATATATATATATATATATATATATATATATATATATATATATATATATATATATATATATATATATATATATATATATATATATATATATATATATATATATATATATATATATATATATATATATATATATATATGTCGTGCCGAATAGGCAGAACTTGCGATCTTGGCTTAAATAGCAACGCTCATCTTGCCATATAGGACAAGCGAAAATTTGTGTATGCAATAATTTCGCAAAAATCATTCTAAACATAACGGAAAAAATATATTTCATTGTGTTTGTTTAGTATTAAATTATTGTAAACGTATTTAAAACATATTTAGTAGGATTAAGTTAAAATAAATTGTTCTTGTTATAATAAGGTTAGGTAAGTTTTCTAAAATTCTTCTGGTGCAAAATTAAAAATTTTTACATTAACATTAATGAAAAAAAAATATATTTTTAAACCTATAAGAGAAAATTTTAGAAAGGACTTAATTTTAATTGAGTTCTTGCTAATTGACCAGTTTTACATATTCGGCACGACATATATATAAATATATATATATATATATATATATATATATATATATATATATATATATATATATATATATATATATATATATATATATATATTGTGTGTGTGTGTAAATTACCACATGGAGTTGAATATCATTCAACTCCCATGTAAATAGGCATTACATTTGCCATTTTCCACTTACCAGGCACTATGCCAGTTTGTAGTGATATGTTGAAAAGATTAGCCAAAGGTTTGCTTGTCAGCATAGTTGCTGATCCCTGTGTTGTATAGCATATCAGTATCATCCATGTGCTTTACATAGGAGATCCCTAGGCCTGTGACTGTTTGTGTGACGTCACGGGATACAGCTTGAGTGTGAGGCGAGCTAGCTACCTCGGCCTCAGTCGGCGTTTGACACAGGCTACGACAAGGCAGAGGCTGGGCTTCATCTCCCATCATCACAGTCTGACAATATATCGTTACCATCCAACCAGTGTGTCTACCTTCAACCCTCGATAAATGGTGGCAACGGAGGGACTGTAATCCTGACGATTACAGCGATTTCTGGAGATAAATTTCCACTGGGCCTGCCGACATCTTGTGAGTAGGCCTGCCGAGCAGGGTACGCTCGACCTACCCCAGCCAGCTACCTCAAGCCAGCTACTCTCTCAAGCTTCTACCAGCCACTGCATTATTCACTGGTCAGTCTCTTTGTATTAGTGTTTATCTGCTTATTTGCATCACTCCCGAGGGGTTGACCCGAGTTTGCAATATAAGCCAGCTTCCAGTCTGTGGTGGGGGAGTCAGAACAACCGAGTCCAGTCCAGCCTAGCCTACTCCATCCAGTTCTTTTGCCTGCCAAGCCAGCTTCCACCCCTGCTGTGCTCATTGTTAGAAGTTATCAAGCTATTCTGTGTGAAGGGTTAAGATAAGCCAGCTATCAACTAACCCAGGTTTCTTACCCCAGTACTCAAGCAAGCCATGTGAGTACAGTCTTCATCGCTTGTGATTCAAGCTCCAAGCCATTCTGAGTGCTCTTTTCAATCCCTGTGGTGTTGTAGTATTTCGTGGGTGTATTTTAAGCCAGCCGGCTTAGAATTATCTTCACGGCAGTGTGGTTGTCTTCAGTGAGGCTTACGCCGTTCAACCCATAGGCCCACTCACCACGTGTGTCTCACCACCCCTGGTCATAGCCCTGCTAAGCCCACCCACCCACCCACTCACCACACGGCCTCAGATGCCTCACCCAGCCATTAACCCACTGACAAAACCTCTACCAGTGTTTTGGTACACTACGAGGGGTTATAGCACCATATTTTAAGGACCACATAGGGGGTCAAGAGCTAGAGTGTGTTTTGCACCATCATTGAAAGCCTCCTGTGTGTGTCTATCGTCGATTTAAGCGCAATTCTACGATCAAGTGTGCTGAGGAGCAGTGAGTCAGCAACCAGTCTCCTCTACTCTCCACTACCATTATCCTTATTCTTCACTTAGTCATTACAGCGATAATATTTTTTCATAGAGACATTTGCGAGTGTTGAGACATTTCTTTTGTGTTCCAGTGATTTTCTTAGTGACATTCAGTGACTCTCGATCAGACTCAGTGTTTATTATATACTGTTTGCAATAACCTTTTTATCTCCTTAATTCTGTGTTAATTTTCGTGCATTATCTTATATCTGTTGTGTTGTGTGTCTTTTTATACACTTGAAGTAAGTACTTAGTGTTTTTCCTTCGTTGTGTGTGCAACATATGAGCAGTATAGAACTTGTGTTTACACTTCAGAATCACAACTCGGTGTTGTCTCAGTTATATATATTTTTTTTTCCCCAACATTTGTGTAATATTCTTGTGTTCATATTCTTTTCATTTAGCCAGTGTCTAATTTGTCTTATTTCCACAGACAATAGTGCCATTATTTTGTGCAAGCAAGATAATTATTATCTTATCAAAGTTTTCACACATCTAGTTTCATTGCCAGAAAATTCTAGTATTGTGTTTATGTTGATGTGTTGTGTTCTGCATCACTGTAAGTGTTGTGTTCTGCATCACTGTAAGTGTTCAAGCTTTTTGTTATGTGTTTTAGCACCTATTATTTTTCATGTTTCATTGAACAAATTCACTCTTAGTGCAATTTTTAAGTTCTTCTTTTAGAGTAAATTGTTCTCTTGCTTGTTAAATGTTTCTTGAGTGCAGTTAAGAGTTAAAGTGTTCATTCCTTGATATATTTCTTTTCTTGTGTGTGTAATAATTTTTATTATTGCATATTGACTCATTTTGCAATAATTCTTGTGCAAACATTATGTTGCCATTATAAGTTTTTCTTGCAGAAATTTTATGCAGTGTTGTGCAGTACTTTTTGATTAGCAATTGTTATTTGCAATATTGCTACAGTTTATTTCAGTGCAGTTTCATATGCTCTGTTCTGTGCATAATATTTTATTCTATCTGTGCCATTTTATTTTATTTCAGTGAATTGTGTCCCAGTTTGTTTTGTTTTTGTTTTGCACAAGCTTTATTGAGTCCATTTTATCATTTTATTGTGTATTTCCTTTATTGCATTGAGAGTAAAGACAACTCACTGTGCCATTCATTCAATTTAAAGTAAAAGTTGAGCAAATTAGATTTGAGTAAAGTATAAGTTCTCTTGATTTTCAAAGTGTTGTTTGTTCAGATAAGCATTTTCTCCGTGACTGTGAGTTTCTTTACTTACTGTGTGACCTGTCAATTTTTAATTACTTATGCAGAATAGTTAAGCATTTTTTTCCCATTTAATTTTAATGTGTTGTGTGTTCCTCAGTTACGTTTTCTTTTGTTTCTCTGAATTCTTGTTTTACATTTTGCAAATATGTCTCAAGTTTTCTCAAGCGATGCCTCAGCACATGCTGCTAGTACAACCAGTAATGCGTCAGCCCAAAATTCGAGTAACTCCTTATCAAACAATAGATACACTCAGACTTCTAGCCTGTGTAATTTTAGTCGTGATCCGTATGATGCTATGCCATTGTTCAATGGTAACCCAGACAACTTTGAAGGTTGGTTTACCACTGTTCGAGCCAGAGCTGATGCTTCAGTTGATGGTCTTCCATCTGAGAGTTGTTTAATCAGTATCAGAAAGGAGAGTCTAGCCCGTTCTCCAGCCGCCTCACATGTATTCACCTTAATTCGTATGAAGGACTTTCAAGATCTAACCAGGTGGCAAGATTATGAACGGTTAATTCGTAACTATCTTGAACCGTTGCGAGAAACCGATCCGTTTGTCGTTCTCAAAGAATTAGTTTGCACAGCTCTGAGGCCAGAAGAGTCATTAGATGAGTTTGCCCTTTGTCTTAATAGCCTAATGTCCTCATTCGTTAAAGCAGGTCAAAATTCCAAGTACCTTAAAGATAACGATAAACCAGCCCTTGATGGGTTTGCCAAATTAGCCGCATTCAGAGTTATCAAACAACTAATGCGACCGACATCTATGTATGTGTATAATTCAAGTCCGCTAGATGCTACTGTGGGACCGTTCACAGCTCTCATCCATGTACGAAATTTGTGTCTCGAGGGAACCTTCCCTTATCGTAAGTCTACACCAACCACTTTGTCCATTCCTATACCTCCTCTAGTTTGTGCTACTACCAAAACTCCCAACCTATATCACTCGTGTCCATCATCCAAAGCTAGTGTTAAGAGCCATCATTCCCGTAGCACCCGTAGTATGCACAGTACCCACAGTCAAAGAACTTGCTACATTTGTGGTTACCGTGGCCATATTGCTATTAATTGTCATGATAGTCACCCTAAGAAGCGTCGTACTGATGATGAGTACCAGTCAGATCTTCCCTACTGTACTTATCATAGAATTCATGGACATGACACATCTGAGTGCAATGCTCTCTACAACCTGCAGTACTCTAGATCTTTCCATGGTCGTTCCAACTGCAGAGCCAGGAGAGGAAACAGACGTCGTGGTTCACAAACTAACCAGAACCAGGCTCATTCTTCCAATTCGGGGGAATCCGAGCACCCAAGTCTACTCGTCAAGTCGTGACAGTAGTAAGTGATAACGAGTACACCATCCCAGTCCAAAATTCCTATGAAGCCTTAACCAGCCTTGAGAATGACAACCCTGCTGTTGATGCTGCTTCGCATGTCTCTGACGTAGAGGAATTTGGGGATGAAGTAGAAAATGCCTTCTCCAATGACAACCCACCTTTCTGTTTGCACATAACTCCTAATGAAACGATTGGTCCTTTAGTACAAGCTTCTGTCCATAATGCGCCCATTCATGTGTTCATGGACTCTGGTGCGCAAGTTAATATCATCAGGTCTAGTTTGTTTAAAGAGAAGCAGTTACGACGTGTCCTCCTCGTTGAACCTACTACTGTAACCTCCCTTAGCAGAGTAGCTGGTTCCCTTCTGCGAGTCCGAGGTCAGACTTCGCTCACCTTTACTATCCAAGGCAGAAACTTTATTGCTGCTTTTCTTGTTGTCGACCAGATTACTTTTCCTGGTGACCTTCTACTGGGATTTGCTTCCATGCGAGACTTACGCATTGTGCTTGATCCATACGAATGGCATGCCCAAATTGACGACTTGATCGTTCCATTTTGGGGTTACCAGCTTGGATCAGAAATCTGCCATACTGCTGCAGAGTATGATGTACGGATTAAGTCCTTACAAGCCAATGAATTCTCCAGAAGCATACCCAAGCGGTCAGGCACTGGTAACTCTGTCACTCCCATCTGTGTTCCACCTACACCTTCAGACATGCAAGATAGTGTTCCGTTGCCTCAAGTGTCCAGGGACACTCAGACTGCCTTGAGTGCACAGCCTATCCCTGCAATGACTGCTAGTTCGAGTAGTAGTTTCTCCACAGGGGATGCCTTGTCAGAAAACGATTACTTGAAACTAGTAATGCCATCTCTTGTCGATGTCACATGCCGTCTGCAGAAAGACGTCTCTGTTGCGGCTAGTGCTCTCACTAGAGTGTCTGTTGTTGTTCTTAATGTTCCAGATGGTGATAACGTCCTAGTTGACAGTGATTCCTGCAAGGTCAAGGGTTTATTTGTTGAACCTTCCTTACACGTTGTAAGAGACAGTAAGATCCATTTATTCCTTGCTAACACTTCGGGTCACAGTGTTCGTCTCAGAGCAAATACCAATCTCATTGACCTAGTTCACTATCCTTACCCTGTTCAAGTACAGGATGACGTGCCACCTGACAAGTGGGTCGGTGCTATTTCAACAGTGGAGACCTTATCCACTCCACTGGATCAATCCATCCCACCAGTTGAGGAGAAAGACTTACCTCCCACTGACTTCCCAGACGAAGTCCAGCGCTTGTTGATGTTGTTGAACAAACGTCGTAAAGCCGTTGCCTTACCAGGTGAGAAGATGGGTATAACGAACTTATTGTCCCATCGTATTCCACTTGAACCTGGTACTAGACCTATCTATATACCTGCGTACAGAATGCCTCATTCCCATGTTGCTGTCACAGAGGAATTGATCAATCAGATGCTTGATGATGGAGCTGTTGCACACAGTAATTCACCCTGGAATGTGCCCTTGATCCTAGTGCCTAAGAAGGATGGTACTTGGCGCCTAGTGATTGACTTTAGGAAGTTAAATGCGAAAACTATTCCAGATCGCTTCCCACTTCCTGTACTAGGTGATCTTTTACACAATATCGGAGATAACAAAGTCTTCTCGACCCTGGACTTGTTATAAGGGTTTTGGCAAGTCCCTCTTCACGAGGACAGCCAAGAGTTAACTGCATTCTCTACTCCCACAGGTCATTATCACTTCCTATGAATGGCTTTTGGATTATGATCTTCTCCTATCACGTTCTCTAGACTTATGACCAATATCTTTAGAGGTCTTATAGGTAAAGCACTTATGGTGTACTTAGACGACGTGATCGTCATTTCCGAAGATGTGGATACACACCTGAAAAGACTTGATATAGTACTTGGCATGCTTGAAGAAGCCAATTTAAAGATCAAACTGTCCAAATGTCAATTTTTCAGATCAGAAATTAAGTTTCTGGGTCACGTAGTCACTCCTAGAGGGGTTACGACTGATCAAAGTAAAGTAACGGCAGTACTAAATTTTCCAACTCCCAAAACTGCTGATGTTGTAAGATCCTTTGTGGGTCTAGCAGGTTTCTACAGATCTTTCATTGCAAATTTTTTCTTCAATAGCAGCTCCACTAACTGAATTGCTTAAGAAAGATGCTCCTTTCATTTGGACCTTCTGTCAAGAAAGAGCATTCCAAACACTAAAAGAAAAGCTAACGTCCACTCCTATTTTGAAATTCCCAAATTTTTCTAAGCCCTTCTATCTGACAACTGATGCTAGTTCAATTGGCATAGGTGCCGTACTAGCTCAGAAGACTGATGGCAAGTACAACGCAGTTGCATTTGCTAGCCGAGTCCTTACGAAGGCTGAACATAATTGTACAGTAACGGAGCAAGAAGCTTTAGCAATAGTGTGGTCTTTAAAGCACTTCCGAAACATTATTTACCAGTACCTTGTTCATGTCTTCACAGACCATGCACCACTGATACCTTTATTCCAGAACAAACAGCCTACTGGAAGGTTAGCTGATGGACCTTGACTATCCAAGAGTTTATCGCGACACATTAGTGTAGTTACTGCAGATCCTCCATTTACTGTTGAGGATGTCAAAAATGCCCAAAGAACAGATCCCATGTGGTCTGGTGTGACTCGATTCCTGCTCCAGGAAGATCTTATTCTTACTGTGAAGCCACCAGCACCCATTAGTGACTTTGTAATGAGCCAAGAATTACTGTATCGAACAGTCGAGTTGGGTACTCCAAGCAGAAGAGTATACCAGTTAGTAATTCCACAGTCACTAGTGAACGTAGCTCAACAGCTAGTTCATGATGCACCAGGTGTTGCACACCCTGGTATGGATCGTTCTGTGAAACAAGCCAGAATGAAATACTTTTGGCCATGTATGGCAACTGACATTTCCGAGTATGTTAAGAAATGTAGCGTTTGTATGCAGCATAAAGGAAATGTCAATGGTCCTAATCCAATCCAAGTGTACCCAACCACTAGCGAACCGTGGGAAAGAGTTGCCCTTGACTAATTAACCAATTTTAAAGCATATCAAAAAACCACAAATTCTTATAGGAAAGATTTCAGGTATGCCACCTTACAGCATGGCCAAAACTTTCAGCAGTTACAGGGAACACTCTTTCGTTTGTTCGACTTTTGGATAGAGAGTTCAGGAATTGATCACAGTTATGAATCTCTTAGAGACTTCATGGTTGCTGACCAGTTCCTGACAGCTCTTCCTCACCAGATACGAACATTCATTAGAGAACGTAACCTGATTAAAGCTGAGGAAGTTGCTGAGGCCGCTGACTTGTATGCTGAGGCTCACAATTCCTATAAAGACCTAAAGGGATCGAACCCTAAGGACAAGGGTTCACCAGATCTTAAAAAATCAAAGCCTCTAGTGGAAAGCAAACTGACTTCTTTTATTCCTGTTTGTCATTTATGTGGTGTTAAGGGACATAAACGTTCCGATTGTCCTTCTAAGAAGGTGCAAACAGTTGGAAGATGTTTTAAAGACTGTAATGACCAAGCACCCTTCTGTTCAGGAACAGTTAATGGACTTAATGTATCTACCATTTTACGAGACACTGGATGCACATGTATAGTCATTTCTGATAAGCTGTTCCCTAATCTTAAAGAAACTCATTCCTCTGCTATTCTTTCAGACTACTTGGGCCGTACAGACACTTTTCCTACCATCCGTTGTTACATTAGGTCTAAATGGTTCACAGGTTGGTCTGAAGCCGTACTAGCTCCCATCACTTCTTGCTCCGTGCTCATAGGTAATGTAAAAGGTGCCATTCTTCCTTCTGAGGTTGACCTTTCATCACCAAAGATGGATATAAGCTTTTCAGATCCTCTTCCTGTAGAGTCAGAGAAGCCCCTCGAAAGTTCAGATGAGGCAATGTCTCGTGATATTCATGTGGCATTAAAAACCAGTGATGCTACTCTCGAAAGCGAGGTAGTAGGATCACTGGTTCACTTGTTAGATGAAAGTGAGGGTATCACCTCCGATACCATAAATGTCTTGACTAGGGCTCAGATCAAAGCCCAGGCTTCTCCTACTGTTCATCCTTTAATTTTCCCTGACTTTAAGCCTTTAGATACATCGTAATTTACAACGTAATTGCCCTTCTCTTCAGAATTGCCATAATGCAACTAGACAAAATCAAGTTATCCAAAGGAAAAACTTTTCATATAAATTTGAATATATAAAAGGTATCTTGTACAAGTCAGTATTCAAATTAAATTCAGATGAGATAGACTATTCCATCTTAGTTGTTCCAAGTCAATGCAGAGAGACTGTTCTTAAAATGGCTCATGACCTGCCAGTGGCCGGACATTTCTCGCATCGTAAAACCTTAAATAAAATTAGGAAAACCTATTTTTGGCCAAAAATGTCCTCAGATGTCACTACCTATTGTAGATCATGTAAAGTTTGCCAACTATCATCCTCCCGAGGTACCAGGCGAGTACCTATGGTCAAAATGCCAGTCTTTACTGTACCGTTTGAAAGAGTAGCTATTGACATCGTTGGTCCTTCATCACCACTTTCATCTGGGGGACATAGATATATGTTAACATTAGTTGATTATGCTTCGAGTTTCCCTGAAGCCTTACCCTTGAAAACCATAACTACTACAGAGGTGGCTGAAGCCCTTTTGTCCATCTTCTCCAGAGTTAGCATCCCTAGAGAAATTTTGTCTGACCGTGGGACACAATTCACATCTGACTTAATGCAACATCTATACCAACTTCTGGGAGTGAAGCCTCTCTTCACCACACCCTATCATCCCAGCTGTAATGGGAGGATTGAGCGCCAGCATTCGATTCTCAACTCCATTTTAAGGAAACTTTGCTCCCTTAAACCTAAGGAGTGGCATCGTTACCTACCCTGTGCTTTGTTTGCCATGAGGGAAGTTCCCAGTGACTCTTTGGGGTTTTCACCTTTTGAACTTCTCTATGGTAGACAGGCCAGAGGTCCACTGTCCATCCTTCATGACTTATGGACTAATGAGGACGTAAATGCTGAGGTTCAGTCTTCTTACCAGTTTCTCCTTGACCTTAGATCCAAACTTGAGGAGACCTCTGACATAGTTTCGAAAAACTTAAGCTTGTCAATGGACCAGTACAAAACCTATTTTGATTCCAAAAGTCAGAGGAGAAGTTTTAAAGTAGGGGATGAAGTTCTTGTACTTTTGCCTATCAAGTCAAATAAATTATTAGTAGCATGGAAAGGTCCATATAAGGTGTTAAAAAATTGTGGGAAAGTTGACTACCTCATAGAAGTCAAGGGGAAACCTAAGCTTTATCATATCAAAATCCTTAAGAAATATTACCGAAGAAATTCGGTTAACTACCTGAATAACTTTGATTTAGTTTTTCCACACGAACTTGATAAGACAACTGAAGAATGTAAGGTGTGTGTAATTGACACCTCTAACTTAGACTATGATGAAGAACTACATGACTTGGTGACTCTTGACCACTCGGGCGCAACCAACATTAATATTAATGAATCTTTGGATGACCATAAGAGACATGAACTACTTCAATGTGTGAGTAACTTTTCAGACGTCTTTACTGATATTCCAGGTGTTACCTCCACGGTAGTGGAGGTAACATCTGGAATATCAGTAAAGTGACGGACAATCCTATCAAACGGAAATTATACCCAGTTCCAGTTCACCTTAGGGATGCATTTGACCGAGAGGTAGACAAATTATTAAAACTAAAGATCATTGAACCTTCAGTATCTGCATATTGCTCACCAGTAGTCATGGTTAAGAAGGAGGATAATTCATATAGACTTGCTATTGACTTCAGAGGCCTTAATGCTATAACTCGGTGGGATGCTGAGCCTATGCCCTTAATAGATAGCGATCTACACAAATTTTATGACTCTTCCTTCTTTTCAGAGATTGATATTGCGCAGGCATGTCAAGTAATGTTAGATCCTTCTTCTAAGCAGTACACCGCTTTTCCTACCCACCAAGGACTGATGCAGTATAGAACTATGCCCTTCGGTTTGGTAACTGCCTGTGCTACCTACATGAGACTGATGAGAAAGGTCTTGGGTAATATGCCAAATGTTTCTGTTTATTTTGATAACATTTACGTAATGTCATCCACGTGGGGCGAACATATCCAAACATTAACATCAGTTTTACGTAGGTTACGCTCACATGGCCTCACTGTCAAGCTGAAGAAATGCCTCTCCCCAGTAAGATCGAAGCTTTATTAAAGTTTAAATTCCCCAAAACCAAGAAGCTCATGCGTAGCTTTCTTGATTCTGTAAATTTTTATGCACGGTTTATCCCGAACCTTACTGATCTTATGTGCATCTTATCCGACTTCCTTAAAAAGTCTGTGAAGGAACCTCTTTAACTTCCCGACGTAGCTCGAGAAAAGTTTAATGAGATTAAAAATATCTTCTTGAAAGACCCTGTACTTAAGATTCCAGATATTAATAAAACATTTTGTTTAAGAGCTGATGTCTCCAATACTGGCTTAGGTGCGGTGTTACTACAATACCATGATGGTACTCCCTTCCCTGTATGCTTCCTAAGCCGGAAACTCCTTCCTGCAGAAACGAGATACTCCACCATAGAAAAGGAATGTGTGGGGTATCTCCAAGTTTAAATTTTATTTACTGGGAAAAGAATTAATTTTAGAGACAGATCACAAACCTTTGATATACCTAGAAACTTTTAAGGGAACCAACAGTCGCCTCTTGAGGTGGACATTGGCTCTCCAGGCTTTTAAGTTCCATATTGTGTATATCAATGGTTCATCCAATTATTTCTCTGACTGGTTAAGTCGTGACAGTCAGTAGAAGATTTGTTGCCTTACACGACTTCCACATGTTAGAACTTTTTCCTCGCCTATTCTTCTTATGCTCCTTGACTATAAGTCTTGGTATGGGGGAGTGTGAGGGAAAAGTTCAATAGATAGGAATAGTGAGCGAGTATATGGTAACGATAGTTTGATTGCCGGCTGCTTGTTAAGGTAGGTTAAGTCTAGCTCCCGCTATTTCCCCCCCTTTCCCCTCCACCCCGAAAGGTGACATGTGGGGCTCCGGCCAAACAGTAATCACTCAACTCACAGCTCCCAGCACAACTGTAAGTAGAAGCCTGCTCCTATTCTAGTGGACTTATTGGTTGAAAGCTTCACTTTTGACCAATAATAAACTTAGTCCTTTCAGCCTTGATCTCCATGTTAGACGTTTTGATAATCACCAAGTCTTTTAGGTATTGTACTTATCATGGAGAGTGATTTCTAAAGCAGTGGGTAACCTGTCTCTCTTTCCAGCTTGGAATGACAGATCGAGTCACCTGCCAACCAACAAGAAGTGTTGAAGGAGAAGGACTTTTGCAAAAGTCTGGAGATGTCACAAGTTGGATTTATCTACCTGATTAACTGTAGGCGACAGCAGACCATAACCTCTCATCTTTGTAGTGGTAAAGAATCTGCTTTTCTGTCATCTGGATTGACTATTCAATGCTATAGACTCTGTGAAGAACTGGCCATTGGGTTGTCACCAACACCTGTGACCCCCCCCCACACACACATCATCAACAACGGCTATAATCTCTACAAGACTGTGTCAACATCAACCAGACACCCAAGTTTAATTACATACATTAGCGTTGAATTCAGATATCATTTAAATTTTTCATTTTTCATTTTTCTTTAAAGTAAGATAAATATTTCATATTTAATTATTTCATATTTTAAGTATTTATATTTTCTAAATAATAAAGTGTTTATGTTTGTCAGTTTTTATTCTTTTTCTATTCAATAATTTTCCTGAGGAGGAGCCAGCCTTGGTAACACTGACTGAAGTTGTTACAGGGCTGAGTAAGCCTTCACTGGCAACACCTGGAATAAATGGAAGGTGTCTGGGGAGAGTGGTGATAGCTGTGTGGAGAGTGGTGATAGTTGTGGGGAGAGTGGTGATAGTTTTAGGGGAGAGTGGTGATAGCTGTGGGGAGAGTTGTGATAGCTGTGGGGAGAGTGGTGATAGTTGTGGGGAGAGTGGTGAGAGTTGTGGGGAGAGTGGTGATAGCTGTGGGGAGAGTGGTGATAGTTGTGGGGAGAGTGGAGATAGCTGTGGGGAGAGTGGTGATAGCTGTGAGGAGAGTGGTGATAGTTGTGGGGAGAGTGGTGATAGCTGTGG
The DNA here is from genome assembly GCF_038502225.1 of Cherax quadricarinatus. NCBI lineage: Eukaryota > Metazoa > Arthropoda > Malacostraca > Decapoda > Parastacidae > Cherax > Cherax quadricarinatus. The sequence goes on along the minus strand of NC_091329.1, from coordinate 32,000,098 downwards.
GGAGAGTGGTGATAGCTGTGAGAAGAATGGGGATAGTTGTGGGGAGAGTGGTGAGAGTTGTGAGAGTTGTGGAGAAAGTGGTGAATATTGTAGGGAGAGTGGTGATAGTTGTGGGGAGAGTGGTGATAGTTGCGGGGAGAGTGGTGGTAGTTGTGAGGAGAGTGTTGATAGTTGTGGGGAGAGTGGTGATAGTTGTAGGGAGAATGGTGTTAGCTGTGGGGAGAGTGGTGATAGTTGTGAGGAGAGTGGTGATAGCTTCGGGAAGAGTGGTGAGAGTTGTGAGGAGAGTGTTGATAGTTGTGAGGAGAGTGGTGATAGTTGTGGGGAGAGTGGAGATAGCTGTGAGGAGAGTGGTGATAGTTATGGGGAGAGTGGTGATAGCTATGAGGAGAGTGGTGATAGTTGTGGGGAGAGTAGTGATAGTTGTGGGGAGAGTGGTGATAATTGTGGGGAGAGTGGTGATAGTTGTTAAAAGAGTGGTGATAGTTTTGGGGAGAGTGGTGATATTTGTGGGGAGAGTGGTGATAGTTGAGGGGAGAGTAGTGATTGCTGTGGGGAGAGTGGTGATAGTTGTGGGGAGAGTGGTGGTAGTTGTGGGGAGAGTGGTGATAGTTGTGAGGAGAGTGGTGATAGTTGTGTTGAGAGTGGTGATAGTTGTGAGGAGAGTGGTGATAGTTGTGAGGAGAGTGATGATAGTTGTGGGGAGAGTGGTGATAGTTGTGAGGAGAGTGGTGATATTTGTGAGGAGAGTGGTGATAGCTCTGAGGAGAGTGGTGATAGTTGTGGGGAGAGTGGTGATAGCTGTGAGAAGAGTGGTGATAGTTCTGGGGAGAGTGGTGACAGTTGTGAGGAGAGTGGTGATAGTTGTGTTGAGAGTGGTGATAGTTGTGAGGAGAGTGGTGATAGTTGTGAGGAGAGTGATGATAGTTGTGGGGAGAGTGGTGATAGCTGTGAGGAGATTGGTGATAGCTGTGGAGAGAGTGGTGATAGCTGTGAGGAGAGTGGTGATAGTTGTAGGGAGTGTGGTGATAGTGATAGGTTAGAGATCTCCAGTGAATACTAGAAAGGACTGCCCTTCTAGCATCCAGCCTGTTACTGGGTTTTCGTAACAAGTAGTCAGTATCCTTGTCCAATTATCCATTAGAATTCAGTATGATTCAATAGTGCTTCAGGATTACAACTGGTAGGCTACTAACTAGAGAAATTAAAATTTAATACATTTATTAAGTTGTCTAGGCGTATATCAAATTAAATTAAATTAATCACAGTAACTAAAATAATATCACTTCTCTCGTATACAATAGTATTGTGCTGAAAGCACTTATCACATTTATAATTCTTAAGTACCGTCTTGTATATTAACATTTAATAAGATATTACAAATATGTACAAGTTTGCGTGTATGTGTGTAAGTGCTCTAAGTGGTTCGCTATGTCTCACGACTCGACTAGACTTAAACAAGTGACTGACAAAGTCCTCAAATAAACTAACTTCTTAACCATCTGGCAATCAGAACAGTCTGCTTGAACAATAAAAAGAATGCTAAGCCCAATAGCAATATAACAAGCAACTGCGACACAGAATCAGGAACAAGGAGATAATATAACGACACTAAGTAGGGACCATCTGCAGATCCTCCACAAGTCACAAAACTCCCATACTGCTGAATCTAAGTTCAGCATAAGAAAATCCCCGACTGTGACAGTACACAGATACCAGTACAAGTTAGGTCAGAAGCTACAGCTCAGGACCTGAGTTGCTCAGAGTGTCTATGTGACACACAACCTCAGTACAACGTCGAATATCACTAAGTCTATACAATGTTCTGTGAACAGAGTCTCTAGAACTAACAAGAATAATGAGACAGACGATCTGTCCAACCACCAAGAGAGTCTAGACCAGACTGAATATTTCAGGCGAGGTGAGGACACACCCCCTCGATCACGTGATAGCTCAGTGGACAGCTGCAGCTCAGAAGCAGAAGGCGGCAGTCTAACGAGCCACAAGCGATAATTACAGTAGTTAGACAATCAAGACTTGAACTGAGCACATAATATGTTACATCCTACCTAACCAAAGGAAGCTAAGTCAAATAACAATATAAAGCAATACATTTACAATTTAGCTATTATCGCAAATATAAGCAATATAAAACTATATGAAAAGGTAATACACATGTAATATATATACATACATTGCAACCCATTCAGGGGTTGCAACAACCCCCCCACACACATCATCAACAACGGCTATAATCTCTACAAGACTGTGTCAACATCAACCAGACACCCAAGTTTAATTACATACATTAGCGTTGAATTAAGATATCATTTATATTTTTCATTTTTCATTTTTCTTTAAAGTAAGATAAATATTTCATATTTAATTATTTCATATTTTAAGTATTTATATTTTCTAAATAATAAAGTGTTTATGTTTGACAGTTTTTATTCTTTTTCTATTCAATAATTTTCCTGAGGAGGAGCCAGCCTTGGTATTATTGGTAACACTGACTGAAGTTGTTACAGGGCTGAGTAAGCCTTCACAGGCAACACCTGGAATAAATGGAAGGTGTCTGGGGAGAGTGGTGATAGCTGTGTGGAGAGTGGTGATAGTTGTGGGGAGAGTGGTGATAGTTTTAGGGGAGAGTGGTGATAGTTGTGGGGAGAGTAGTGATAGTTGTGGGGAGAGTGGTGATAGTTGTGAGGAGAGTGGTGATAGTTGTGGGGAGAGTGGTGATAGCTGTGGGGAGAGTGGTGATAGCTGTGAGGAGAGTGTTGATAGTTGTGGGGAGAGTGGTGATAGCTGTGGGGAGAGTGGTGATAGTTGTGGGGAGAGTGGTGATAGTTGTGGGGAGAGTGGTGATAGTTTTAGGGGAGAGTGGTGATAGTTGTGGGGAGAGTAGTGATAGTTGTGGGGAGAGTGGTGATAGTTGTGAGAAGAGTGGTGATAGTTGTGGGGAGAGTAGTGATTATTGTGGGGAGAGTGGTGAGAGTTGTGAAAAGAGTGGTGATAGTTTTGGGGAGAGTGGTGATAGTTGTGGGGAGAGTGGTGATAGTTGTGGGGAGAGTAGTGATTGCTGTGGGGAGAGTGGTGATAGTTGTGGGGAGAGAAGTGATAGTTGTGGGGAGAGTGGTGATAGTTGTGAGGAGAGTGGTGATAGTTGTGGGGAGAGTGGTGATAGTTGTGAGGAGAGTGGTGATAGTTGTGAGGAGAGTGGTGATAGTTGTGGGGAGATAGGTGATAGCTGTGAGGAGAGTGGTGATAGCTGTGAGGCGAGTGGTGACAGTTGTGAGGAGAGTGGTGATAGCTGTGAGGAGAGTGGTGATAGCTGTGGAGAGAGTGGTGATAGCTGTGAGGAGAGTGGTGATAGTTGTGGGGAGAGTGGTGATAATTGTGGGGAGAGTAGTGATAGTTGTAGGGAGAGTGGTGATAGTTTTGGGGAGAGTGGTGATTGTTGTGAGAAGAGTGGTGATAGTTGTGAGGAGAGTGGTGATAGCTGTGAGGAGAGTGGTGATACTTGTGAGGAGAGTGGTGATAGTTGCGGGGAGAGTGGTGATAGCTGTGGGGAGAGTGGTGATAGCTATGGGGAGAGTGTTGATAGCTGTGGGGAGAGTTGTGATAGTTGTGGGGAGAGTGGTGATAGCTTCGGGGAGAGTGGTGATACTTGGAGGAGGAGTGGTGGTAGCTGTGAGGAGAGTGGTGATAGCTGTGGGGTAAGTGGTGACAGCTGAGGAGAAAGTGGTGGTAGCTGTAGAAAGAGTGGTGATAGCTGTGAGGAGAGTGGTGGTAGCAGTTGGGACAGTGGTGATAACTGTGGGGAGAGTGGTGATAGCTGTGGGAAGAGTGGTGATAGCTGTGGGGAGAGTGGTGATAGCTGTGTGAAGAGTGGGGATAGCTGTGGGGAGAGTAGTGATATCTGTGAGGAGAGTGGTGATAGCTGTGGGGAGAGTAGTGGTAGCTGTGAGGAGAGTGGTGATAATTGTGGGGAGAGTGGTGACAGCTTAGGAGAGAGTGCTGATAGCTGTAGGGAGAGTGGTGATAACTGTCCGGAGAGTGGTGATAGCTGTGAGGAGAGTGGTGGTAGTTGTGGGGAGAGTGGTGATAGCTGTGCAAAAAGTGGTGATAGCTATGGGGAGAGTGGTGATAGCTGTGAAGAGAGTGGTGATAGCTGTGGGGAGAGTGTTGATAGCTGTGAGGTGAGTGGTGATAGCTGTGGGGAGAGCGGTGATAGCTGTGGGGAGAGTGGTGATAGCAGTGGGAAGAGTGGGGAGAGTGGTCATCACTCAGGGGAGAGTGATCATCACTCAGGGGAGAGTGATCATCACTCAGGGGAGAGTGATCATCACTCAGGGGAGAGTGGTCATCACTCAGGGGAGAGTGGTCATCACTCATGGGAGAGTGGTCATCACTCAGGGGAGAGTGGTCATCACCCAGGGGAGAGCGATCATCACTCAGGGGAGAGTGGTCATCACTCAGCGGAGAATGATCATCACTCAGTGGGGAGTGGTCATCATTCAGGGGAGAGTGGCCATCACTCAGGGGAGAGTGGCCATCACTCAGGGGAGACTGATCATCACTCTGGGGAGAGTGGTCATCACTCAGGGGAGAGTGGCCATCACTCAGGGGAGACTGATCACTCTGGGGAGAGTGATCATCACTCTGGGGAGAGTGGTCATCACTCTGGGGAGAGTGATCATCACTCAGGGGAGAGTGATCATCACTCAGGGGAGAGTGATCATCACTCAGGGGAGAGTGATCATCACTCAGGGGAGAGTGGTCATCACTCAGGGGAGAGTGATCATCACTCAGGGGAGAGTGGTCATCACTCAGGGGAGAGTGATCATCACTCAGGGGAGAGTGATCATCACTCAGGGGAGAGTGATCATCACACAGGGGAGAGTGGTCATCACTCAGGGGAGAGTGATCATCACTCAGGGGAGAGTGATCATCACTCAGGGGAGAGTGATCATCACTCAGGGGAGAGTGATCATCACTCAGGGGAGAGTGATCATCACTCAGGGGAGAGTGATCATCACTCAGGGGAGAGAGGGGAGAGTGTTCATCACGCAGGGGAGAGTGATCATCACTCAGGGGAGAGTGATCATCACTCAGGGGAGAGTGATCATCACTCAGGGGAGAGTGATCACTCAGAGTGATCATCACTCAGGGGAGAGTGATCATCACTCTGTGGAGAGTGATCATCACTCAGGGGAGAGTGGTCATCACTCTGTGGAGAGTGATCATCACTCAGGGGAGAGTGATCATCACTCAGGGGAGAGTGATCATCACTCAGGGGAGAGTGATCATCACTCAGGGGAGAGTGATCATCACTCAGGGGAGAGTGATAATCACTCAGGGGAGAGTGATCATCACTCAGGGGAGAGTGATCATCACTCAGGGGAGAGTGATCATCACTCAGGGGAGAGTGATCATCACTCAGGGGAGAGTGCTCATCACTCAGGGGAGAGTGGTCATCACTCAGGGGAGAGTGATCACTCACATCACTCAGGGGAGAGTGATCATCACTCAGGGGAGAGTGAGAGTGATCATCACTCAGGGGAGAGTGATCATCACTCAGAGAGTGATCATCACTCAGGGGAGAGTGATCATCACTCAGGGGAGAGGGGAGAGTGATCATCACTCAGGGGAGAGTGGTCATCACTCAGGGGAAAATGATCATCACTCAGGGGAGAGTGATCATCACTCAGGGGAAAATGATCATCACTCAGGGGAGAGTAATCACTCAGGGGAGAGTGATCATCACTCAGGGGAGAGTAATCACTCAGGGTAGAGTGATCATCACTCAGGAGAGAGTGACCATCACTCAGGGGAGAGTGATCATCACTCAGGGGAGAGTGATCATCACCCAGGGGAGAGTGATCATCACTCAGGGGAGAGTGATCATCACTCAGGGGAGAGTGATCATCACTCAGGGGAGAGTGATCATCACTCAGGGGAGAGTGATCATCACTCAGGGGAGAGTGATCATCACTCAGGGGAGAGTGATCATCACTCAGGGGAGAGTGATCATCACTCAGGGGAGAGTGATCATCACTCAGGGGAGAGTGATCATCACTCAGGGGAGAGTGATCATCACTCAGGGGAGAGTGGGGAGAGTGATCATCACTCAGGGGAGAGTGATCATCACTCAGGGGAGAGTGATCATCACTCATCACTCAGGGGAGAGTGATCATCACTCAGGGGAGAGTGGCCATCACTCAGGGGAGAGTGGCCATCACTCAGGGGAGAGTGATCATCACTCAGGGGAGAGTGGCCATCACTCAGGGGAGAGTGGCCATCACTCAGGGGAGAGTGATCATCACTCAGGGGAGAGTGATCATCACTCAGGGGAGAGTGGTCATCACTCAGGGGAGAGTGATCATCACTCAGGGGAGAGTGATCATCACTCAGGGGAGAGTGATCATCACTCAGGGGAGAGTGATCATCACTCAGGGGAGAGTGATCATCACTCAGGGGAGAGTGATCATCACTCAGGGGAGAGTGATCATCACTCAGGGGAGAGTGATCATCACTCAGGGGAGAGAGGGGAGAGTGATCATCACTCAGGGGAGAGTGATCATCACTCAGGGGAGAGTGATCATCACTCAGGGGAGAGTGATCATCACTCAGGGGAGAGTGATCATCACTCAGGGGAGAGTGATCATCACTCAGGGGAGAGTGATCATCACTCAGGGGAGAGTGGTCATCACTCAGGGGAGAGTGATCATCACTCACTCAGGGGAGAGTGATCATCACTCAGGGGAGAGTGGTCATCACTCAGGGGAGAGTGATCATCACTCAGGGGAGAGTGATCATCACTCAGGGGAGAGTGATCATCACTCAGGGGAGAGTGATCATCACTCAGGGGAGAGTGATCATCACTCAGGGGAGAGTGATCATCACTCAGGGGAGAGTGATCATCACTCAGGGGAGAGTGATCATCACTCAGGGGAGAGTGATCATCACTCAGGGGAGAGTGATCATCACTCAGGGGAGAGTGATCATCACTCAGGGGAGAGTGGCCATCACTCAGGGGAGAGTGGCCATCACTCAGGGGAGAGTGATCATCACTCAGGGGAGAGTGATCATCACTCAGGGGAGAGTGATCATCACTCAGGGGAGAGTGATCATCACTCAGGGGAGAGTGATCATCACTCAGGGGAGAGTGATCATCACTCAGGGGAGAGTGATCATCACTCAGGGGAGAGTGATCATCACTCAGGGGAGAGTGATCATCACTCAGGGGAGAGTGATCATCACTCAGGGGAGAGTGATCATCACTCAGGGGAGAGTGATCATCACTCAGGGGAGAGTGATCATCACTCAGGGGAGAGTGATCATCACTCAGGGGAGAGTGATCATCACTCAGGGGAGAGTGATCATCACTCAGGGGAGAGTGATCATCACTCAGGGGAGAGTGATCATCACTCAGGGGAGAGTGATCATCACTCAGGGGAGAGTGATCATCACTCAGGGGAGAGTGATCATCACTCAGGGGAGAGTGATCATCACTCAGGGGAGAGTGATCATCACTCAGGGGAGAGTGATCATCACTCAGGGGAGAGTGATCATCACTCAGGGGAGAGTGATCATCACTCAGGGGAGAGTGATCATCACTCAGGGGAGAGTGATCATCACTCAGGGGAGAGTGATCATCACTCAGGGGAGAGTGATCATCACTCAGGGGAGAGTGATCATCACTCAGGGGAGAGTGATCATCACTCAGGGGAGAGTGATCATCACTCAGGGGAGAGTGATCATCACTCAGGGGAGAGTGATCATCACTCAGGGGAGAGTGGCCATCACTCAGGGGAGAGTGATCATCACTCAGGGGAGAGTGATCATCACTCAGGGGAGAGTGGCCATCACTCAGGGGAGAGTGGCCATCACTCAGGGGAGAGTGATCATCACTCAGGGGAGAGTGATCATCACTCAGGGGAGAGTGATCATCACTCAGGGGAGAGTGATCATCACTCAGGGGAGAGTGGCCATCACTCAGGGGAGAGTGATCATCACTCAGGGGAGAGTGATCATCACTCAGGGGAGAGTGATCATCACTCAGGGGAGAGTGATCATCACTCAGGGGAGAGTGATCATCACTCAGGGGAGAGTGATCATCACTCAGGGGAGAGTGATCATCACTCAGGGGAGAGTGATCATCACTCAGGGGAGAGTGATCATCACTCAGGGGAGAGTGATCATCACTCAGGGGAGAGTGATCATCACTCAGGGGAGAGTGATCATCACTCAGGGGAGAGTGATCATCACTCAGGGGAGAGTGATCATCACTCAGGGGAGAGTGATCATCACTCAGGGGAGAGTGATCATCACTCAGGGGAGAGTGATCATCACTCAGGGGAGAGTGATCATCACTCAGGGGAGAGTGATCATCACTCAGGGGAGAGTGATCATCACTCAGGGGAGAGTGATCATCACTCAGGGGAGAGTGGTCATCACTCAGGGGAGAGTGATCATCACTCAGGGGAGAGTGATCATCACTCAGGGGAGAGTGATCATCACTCAGGGGAGAGTGATCATCACTCAGGGGAGAGTGATCATCACTCAGGGGAGAGTGATCATCACTCAGGGGAGAGTGATCATCACTCAGGGGAGAGTGATCATCACTCAGGGGAGAGTGATCATCACTCAGGGGAGAGTGGTCATCACTCAGGGGAGAGTGATCATCACTCAGGGGAGAGTGATCATCACTCAGGGGAGAGTGGTCATCACTCAGGGGAGAGTGATCATCACTCAGGGGAGAGTGATCATCACTCAGGGGAGAGTGATCATCACTCATCACCCAGGGGAGAGTGATCATCACTCAGGGGAGAGTAATCACTCAGGGGAGAGTGATCATCACTCAGGGGAGAGTGATCATCACTCAGGGGAGAGTGATCATCACTCAGGGGAGAGTGATCATCACTCAGGGGAGAGTGATCATCACTCAGGGGAGAGTGGTCATCACTCAGGGGAGAGTGATCATCACTCAGGGGAGAGTGATCATCACTCAGGGGAGAGTGGGGAGAGTCATCACTCAGGGGAGAGTGGTCATCACTCAGGGGAGAGTGATCATCACTCAGATCACTCAGGGGAGAGTGATCATCACTCAGGGGAGAGTGATCATCACTCAGGGGAGAGTGGTCATCACTCAGGGGAGAGTGGTCACTCAGGGGAGAGTGATCATCACTCAGGGGAGAGTGATCATCACTCAGGGGAGAGTGATCATCACTCAGGGGAGAGTGATCATCACTCAGGGGAGAGTGATCATCACTCAGGGGAGAGTGGTCATCACTCAGGGGAGAGTGGTCATCACTCAGGGGAGAGTGATCATCACTCAGGGGAGAGTGGTCATCACTCAGGGGAGAGTGGTCATCACTCAGGGGAGAGTGATCATCACTCAGGGGAGAGTGATCATCACTCAGGGGAGAGTGATCATCACTCAGGGGAGAGTGATCATCACTCAGGGGAGAGTGATCATCACTCAGGGGAGAGTGATCATCACTCAGGGGAGAGTGGTCATCACTCAGGGGAGTGGTCATCACTCAGGGGAGAGTGATCATCACTCAGGGGAGAGTGATCATCACTCAGGGGAGAGTGATCATCACTCAGGGGAGAGTGATCATCACTCAGGGGAGAGTGATCATCACTCAGGGGAGAGTGATCATCACTCAGGGGAGAGTGATCATCACTCAGGGGAGAGTGATCATCACTCAGGGGAGAGTGATCATCACTCAGGGGAGAGTGATCACTCACATCAGGGGAGAGTGGTCATCACTCAGGGGAGAGTGATCATCACTCAGGGGAGAGTGATCATCACTCAGGGGAGAGTGATCATCACTCAGGGGAGAGTGATCATCACTCAGGGGAGAGTGATCATCACTCAGGGGAGAGTGGTCATCACTCAGGGGAGAGTGATCATCACTCAGGGGAGAGTGATCATCACTCAGGGGAGAGTGATCATCACTCAGGGGAGAGTGATCATCACTCAGGGGAGAGTGATCATCACTCAGGGGAGAGTGATCATCACTCAGGGGAGAGTGATCATCACTCAGGGGAGAGTGATCATCACTCAGGGGAGAGTGATCATCACTCAGGGGAGAGTGATCATCACTCAGGGGAGAGTGATCATCACATCACTCAGGGGAGAGTGATCATCACTCAGGGGAGAGTGATCATCACTCAGGGGAGAGTGATCATCACTCAGGGGAGAGTGGTCATCACTCAGGGGAGAGTGATCATCACTCAGGGGAGAGTGATCATCACTCAGGGGAGAGTGATCATCACTCAGGGGAGAGTGATCATCACTCAGGGGAGAGTGATCATCACCCAGGGGAGAGTGATCATCACTCAGGGGAGAGTAATCACTCAGGGGAGAGTGATCATCACTCAGGGGAGAGTGATCATCACTCAGGGGAGAGTGATCATCACTCAGGGGAGAGTGATCATCACTCAGGGGAGAGTGATCATCACTCAGGGGAGAGTGATCATCACTCAGGGGAGAGTGATCATCACTCAGGGGAGAGTGATCATCACTCAGGGGAGAGTGATCATCACTCAGGGGAGAGTGATCATCACTCAGGGGAGAGTGATCATCACTCAGGGGAGAGTGATCATCACTCAGGGGAGAGTGATCATCACTCAGGGGAGAGTGATCATCACTCAGGGGAGAGTGATCATCACTCAGGGGAGAGTGATCATCACCCAGGGGAGAGTGATCATCACTCAGGGGAGAGTAATCACTCAGGGGAGAGTGATCATCACTCAGGGGAGAGTGGTCATCACTCACTACCAACAATTCTTGCACATATTTCAACTTATACAGGAGTGTTGCAGGTGAGGGAGACACCAGTGTTGCAGGTGAGGGAGACACCAGTGTTGCAGGTGAGGGAGACACCAGTGTTGCAGGTGACGGAGACACCAGTGTTGCAGGTGAGGGAGACACCAGTGTTGCAGGTGAGGGAGACACCAGTGTTGCAGGTGAGGGAGACACCAGTGTTGCAGGTGAGGGAGACACCAGTGTTGCAGGTGAGGGAGACACCAGTGTTGCAGGTGAGGGAGACACCAGTGTTGCAGGTGAGGGAGACACCAGTGTTGCAGGTGAGGGAGACACCAGTGTTGCAGGTGAGGGAGACACCAGTGTTGCAGGTGAGGGAGACACCAGTGTTGCAGGTGAGGGAGACACCAGTGTTGCAGGTGAGGGAGACACCAGTGTTGCAGGTGAGGGAGACACCAGTGTTGCAGGTGAGGGAGACACCAGTGTTGCAGGTGAGGGAGACACCAGTGTTGCAGGTGAGGGAGACACCAGTGTTGCAGGTGAGGGAGACACCAGTGTTGCAGGTGAGGGAGACACCAGTGTTGCAGGTGAGGGAGACACCAGTGTTGCAGGTGAGGGAGACACCAGTGTTGCAGGTGAGGGAGACACCAGTGTTGCAGGTGAGGGAGACACCAGTGTTGCAGGTGAGGGAGACACCAGTGTTGCAGGTGAGGGAGACACCAGTGTTGCAGGTGAGGGAGACACCAGTGTTGCAGGTGAGGGAGACACCAGTGTTGCAGGTGAGGGAGACACCAGTGTTGCAGGTGAGGGAGACACCAGTGTTGCAGGTGAGGGAGACACCAGTGTTGCAGGTGAGGGAGACACCAGTGTTGCAGGTGAGGGAGACACCAGTGTTGCAGGTGAGGGAGACACCAGTGTTGCAGGTGAGGGAGACACCAGTGTTGCAGGTGAGGGAGACACCAGTGTTGCAGGTGAGGGAGACACCAGTGTTGCAGGTGAGGGAGACACCAGTGTTGCAGGTGAGGGAGACACCAGTGTTGCAGGTGAGGGAGACGCCAGTGTTGCAGGTGAGGGAGACACCAGTGTTGCAGGTGAGGGAGAGACAAGTGTTGCAGGTGAGGGAGGGACAAGTGTTGCAGGTGAGAGAGACACCAGTGTTGCAGGTGAGGGAGACACCAGTGTTGCAGGTGAGGGAGACACCAGTGTTGCAGGTGAGGGAGACACCAGTGTTGCAGGTGAGGGAGACACCAGTGTTGCAGGTGAGGGAGACACCAGTGTTGCAGGTGAGGGAGACACCAGTGTTGCAGGTGAGGGAGACACCAGTGTTGCAGGTGAGGGAGACACCAGTGTTGCAGGTGAGGGAGACACCAGTGTTGCAGGTGAGGGAGACACCAGTGTTGCAGGTGAGGGAGACACCAGTGTTGCAGGTGAGGGAGACACCAGTGTTGCAGGTGAGGGAGACACCAGTGTTGCAGGTGAGGGAGACACCAGTGTTGCAGGTGAGGGAGACACCAGTGTTGCAGGTGAGGGAGACACCAGTGTTGCAGGTGAGGGAGACACCAGTGTTGCAGGTGAGGGAGACACCAGTGTTGCAGGTGAGGGAGACACCAGTGTTGCAGGTGAGGGAGACACCAGTGTTGCAGGTGAGGGAGACACCAGTGTTGCAGGTGAGGGAGACACCAGTGTTGCAGGTGAGGGAGACACAAGTGTTGCAGGTGACGGAGACACCAGTGTTGCAGGTGAGGGAGACACCAGTGTTGCAGGTGAGGGAGACACCAGTGTTGCAGGTGAGGGAGACACCAGTGTTGCAGGTGAGGGAGACACCAGTGTTGCAGGTGAGGGAGACACCAGTGTTGCAGGTGAGGGAGACACCAGTGTTGCAGGTGAGGGAGACAGTGTTGCAGGTGAGGGAGACACCAGTGTTGCAGGTGAGGGAGACACCAGTGTTGCAGGTGAGGGAGACACCAGTGTTGCAGGTGAGGGAGACACCAGTGTTGCAGGTGAGGGAGACACCAGTGTTGCAGGTGAGGGAGACACCAGTGTTGCAGGTGAGGGAGACACCAGTGTTGCAGGTGAGGGAGACACCAGTGTTGCAGGTGAGGGAGACACCAGTGTTGCAGGTGAGGGAGACACCAGTGTTGCAGGTGAGGGAGACACCAGTGTTGCAGGTGAGGGAGACACCAGTGTTGCAGGTGAGGGAGACACCAGTGTTGCAGGTGAGGGAGACACCAGTGTTGCAGGTGAGGGAGACACCAGTGTTGCAGGTGAGGGAGACACCAGTGTTGCAGGTGAGGGAGGCACAAGTGTTGCAGGTGAGGGAGACACCAGTGTTGCAGGTGAGGGACGGACAAGTGTTGCAGGTGAGGGAGGGACAAGTGTTGCAGGTGAGGGAGACACCAGTGTTGCAGGTGAGGGAGACACCAGTGTTGCAGGTGAGGGAGACACCAGTGTTGCAGGTGAGGGACGGACAAGTGTTGCAGGTGAGGGAGACACAGGTGAGGGACGGACAAGTGTTGCAGGTGAGGGAGGGACAAGTGTTGCAGGTGAGGGAGACACCAGTGTTGCAGGTGAGGGAGACACCAGTGTTGCAGGTGAGGGAGACACCAGTGTTGCAGGTGAGGGAGACACCAGTGTTGCAGGTGAGGGAGACACCAGTGTTGCAGGTGAGGGAGACACCAGTGTTGCAGGTGAGGGAGACACCAGTGTTGCAGGTGAGGGAGACGCCAGTGTTGCAGGTGAGGGAGACACCAGTGTTGCAGGTGAGGGAGACGCCAGTGTTGCAGGTGAGGGAGACACCAGTGTTGCAGGTGAGGGAGACACAAGTGTTGCAGGTGAGGGAGACACCAGTGTTGCAGGTGAGGGAGAGACAAGTGTTGCAGGTGAGGGAGGGACAAGTGTTGCAGGTGAGAGAGACACCAGTGTTGCAGGTGAGGGAGGGACAAGTGTTGCAGGTGAGGGAGGGACAAGTGTTGCAGGTGAGGGAGGGACAAGTGTTGCAGGTGAGGGAGGGACAAGTGTTGCAGGTGAGGGAGGGACAAGTGTTGCAGGTGAGGGAGGGACAAGTTTTGCAGGTGAGGGAGACACCAGTGTTGCAGGTGAGGGAGACACCAGTGTTGCAGGTGAGGGAGACACCAGTGTTGCAGGTGAGGGAGACACAAGTGTTGCAGGTGAGGGAGACACCAGTGTTGCAGGTGAGGGAGGGACAAGTCTTGCAGGTGAGGGAGGGACAAGTGTTGCAGGTGAGGGAGACACCAGTGTTGCAGGTGAGTGAGGGACAAGTGTTGCAGGTGAGGGAGGGACAAGTTTTGCAGGTGAGGGAGGGACAAGTTTTGCAGGTGAGGGAGACACCAGTGTTGCAGGTGAGGGAGGGACAAGTGTTGCAGGTGAGGGAGGGACAAGTGTTGCAGGTGAGGGAGGGACAAGTGTTGCAGGTGAGGGAGGGACTTGTTTTGCAGGTGAGGGAGACACCAGTGTTGCAGGTGAGGGAGGGACAAGTGTTGCAGGTGAGGGAGGGACAAGTGTTGCAGGTGAGGGAGGGACAAGTGTTGCAGGTGAGGGAGGGACAAGTGTTGCAGGTGAGGGAGGCACAAGTGTTGCAGGTGAGGGAGGGACAAGTGTTGCAGGTGAGGGAGGGACAAGTGTTGCAAGTGAGGGAGGGACAAGTGTTGCAGGTGAGGGAGGCACAAGTGTTGCAGGTGAGGGAGTCACCAGTGTTGCAGGTGAGGGAGGGACAAGTGTTGCAGGTGAGGGAGGCACAAGTGTTGCAGGTGAGGGTGGCACAAGTGTTGCAGGTGTGGGTGACACAAGAGTTGCAGGTAAGGGAGACACAACTGTTGCAGGTGAGGAAGGCACAAGTGTTGCAGGTGAGGTAGGCACAAGTGTTGCAAGTGAGGGTGACACAAGTGTTGTTGGTGAGTGAGAGACAAGTGTTGCAGGTGAGGGTGACACAAGTGTTGCAGGTGAGGGAGACACAACTGTTGCAGGTGAGGTAGGCACAAGTGTTGCAAGTGAGGGTGACACAAGTGTTGTAGGTGAGTGAGAGACAAGTGTTGCAGGTGAGGGTGACACAAGTGTTGCAGGTGAGGGAGGCACATGTGTTGCAGGTGAGGTAGGCACAAGTGTTGCAAGTGATGGTGACACAAGTGTTGTAGGTGAGTTAGACACAAGTGTTGCAGGTGAGGGTGACACAAGTGTTGCAGGTGAGGGAGACACAAGGGTTGCAGGTGAGGGAGACACCAGTGTTGCAGGTGAGGGAGACACAAGTGTTGCAGGTGGGGGAGACACAAGTGTTGCAGGTGAGGGAGACACAAGTGTTGCAGGTGAGGGAGACACCAGTGTTGCAGGTGAGGGAGGCACAAGTATTGCAGGTGAGGGAGACTCAAATGTTGCAGGTGAGGGAGACACAAGTATTGCAGGTGAGGGAGACACAAGTATTGCAGGTGAGGGAGACATAAATGTTGCAGGTGAGGGAGACACAAGTGTTGCATGTGAGGGAGACACAAGTGTTGGACAAAACCGGTCATCTGGTGACGATGTACATTTAGTGAATAGAATAATGACAAATATGTCAGTGTTCTCTATCTTGTAAAACTTGATCCATCATCAAGGTTCTCTTAATCTGTTCTATGTAACAGTAACACAGGGAACTTCAGGGGCACCTATGTTCCCACGTCTTACAATATGTTGATTTTTTCAATACAATTTACCATGTCCATAATTATTATCGCATTTGCTTTGTGTGTCTCGTAAGATGAAGTCCAGGATGATTATTACAAGATGGGGAACTAACGTGCCTCTTAAGATAATTATCTTGGTAGATAATTTTCTATTATATATAATATGATTATTACAAGATGGGGAACTAACGTGCCTCTTAAGATAATTATCTTGGCAGGTAATTTTCTATCACACAATATGATTCAGAGACGTTATTGAAGTCTATTATTAGTGTCATATCAGTGTGGGAGGGAGGAGAGTGTGGGTCATGTCAGCGTGTGGGGTTGGGAGGAGAGGGGGTCATGTCTGTGTGTGTGGGAGGGGAGTCATTTCAGTGTGTGTGGGAGGGAGAGAGGGGCTCATGACAGTGTGTGTGGGAGGAGGAGACAGGGGTTATGTTATTGTGTATGGGATGGGGGTCATGTCAATGTGTGTGGGAAGGAGGGACGAGGCTCATGTCAGTGTGTTTGGAAAGGGGAGAGAGGGTCTTGTTAATGTGTGTTGGGGAGGTCATGTCAGTGTGTGTGGGAGTAGACGTGTCATGTCAGTGTGTTTGGAAAGAGGAGAGAAGGTCATGTCAATGTGTGTGGGAGGGGGAGAGAGGGGTCATGTCAGTGTGTGTAGTTGGGAGAAGAGGGGGTCATGTCAGCGTGTGTAGGAGGGAGGAGAGGGGGACATGTTAGCGTGTGTTGGAGGGAGGAGAGAGTGGTCATGTAAGCGTGTGCAGGAGGGAGGAGAGGGGGCTCATGTCAGCGTGCGTAGGAGAGAGGAAAGAGGGGTCATGTCAGCATGTGCTGGAGTGAGAAGACGGGGTCATGTCAGCGTGTGTTGAAGGGAAGACAGGGGGCCATGTCCGGGTGTGTGGGAAGCGGGAGAGGGAGTCATGTCAGCGTATGTTGGAGGGAGGAGAGGGGGCTCATGTCAGCGTATGTTGGAGGGAGGAGAGGGGGCTCATGTCAGCGTGCGTAGGAGGGAAGAGAGGGGGGTCATGTCAGCCTGTGTTGGAGGGAAGACAGGGGATCATGTCAGGGTGTGTGGGAGGCGGGAGAGGGGGTCATGTCAGCGTATGTTGGAGAGAGGAGAAGGGGTCATGTCAGCGTGTGTTGGAGGGAGGAGAGGGGGCCATGTCAGCGTGTGTTGGAGGTAGTAGTAGGGGGGTCATGTCAAGGTGGGTTGAAGGGAGGAGAGGGGGGTCATGTCAGCGTGTGTTGGAGGGAAAGGGGGTCAAGTCAGGGTGTGTTGGAGTGAGGAGAGTGGGTCATGTCGGCGTGTGTTGAAGGGAAGACAGGGGATCATGTCAGGGTGTGTGGGAGGCGGGAGAGGGGGTCATGTCAGCGTATGTTGGAGAGAGGAGAGAGGATCATGTCAGCGTGTGTTGGAGGGAGGAGAGGGGGTCATGTCAGCGTGTGTTGGAGGTAGTAGTAGGGGGGTCATGTCAAGGTGTGTGGGAGGGAGGAGAGGGGGGTCATGCCAGCGTGTGTTGGAGGGAAAGGGGGTCAAGTCAGGGTGTGTTGGAGGGAGGAGAGTGGGTCATGTCGGCGTGTGTGGGAGGGAGGAGAGAGGGGGTCATGTCAGTGTGTTTGGGAGGCGGGTCATGTCAGTGTGTGTGGGAGGCGGGTCATGTCAGTGTGTGTGGGAGGAAGAGAGGGGGTCATGTCAGTGTGTTTGGGAGGCGTGTCATGTCAGTGTGTTTGGGAGGCGGGTCATGTCAGTGTGTGTGGGAGGCGGGTCATGTCAGTGTGTGTGGGAGGGAGGAGAGGGAGGTCATGTCACTGTGTGTGGAAAGGGGAGAGAGGGTCATGTCTATGTGTGTGGGAAAGGGAGTGGGTTATATCAGTGTGTGTAGGAGGGAGGAGAGGGGTGTCATGTCAGGGAGAGTGGGAGAGAGAGGGGTGTCATGTCAGCGTGTGTGGGAGGGAGAGGGGTGTCATGTCAGAGTGTGTGGGAGGGAGGAGAGGGATGTCATGTCAGCGTGTGTGGGAGGGAGGAGAGGGGGGCCGTGTCAGCGTGTGTGGGAGGAGAGGGGTGTCATGTCAACGTGTGTGGGAGGAGAGGGGTGTCATGTCAGGGAGTGTGGGAGGGAGGAGAGGGCTGTCATATCAGGGTGTGTGGGAGGGAGGAGAGGGATGTCATGTCAGCGTGTGTGGGAGGGAGGAGAGGGGGGTCGTGTCAGCGTGTATGGGAGGAGAGGGGTGTCATGTCAGCGTGTGTGGGAGGAGAGAGGTGTCATGACAGCGAGTGTGGGAGGGAGGAGACGGGGTCATGTCAGCGTGTGTGGGAGGGAGGAGAGGGGTGCCATGTTAGTGTGTGTTGGAGGGAGGATAGGGGTGTCATGTCAGGTTGTGTGGGAGGGAGGAGAGGGGTGTAATGTCAGGGTGTGTGGGAGGGAGGAGAAGGGTGTCATGTCAGGGTGTGTGGGAGGGAGGAGAGGGGCTCATGTCAACGTGTGTGGGAGGAGAGGGTGTCATGTCAGGGTGTGTGGGAGGGAGGAGAGGGATGTCATGTCAGCGTGTGTGGGAGGGAGGAGAGGGGCTCATGTCAACGTGTGTGGGAGGAGAGGGGTGTCATGTGAGGGAGTGTGGGAGGGAGGAGAGGGCTGTCATATCAGAGTGTGTGGGAGGGAGGAGAGGGATGTCATGTCAGCGTGTGTGGGAGGGAGGAGAGGGGCTCAAATCAGCGTGTGTGGGAGGAGAGAGGTGTCAGGTCAGGGTGTGTGGGAGGGAGGAGAGGGGTGTCATGTCAGGGTGTTTGAGAGGGAGGAGAGGGGTGTCACGTCAGGGTTAGTGGGAGGGAGGAGAGGGGTGTCATGTTAGGGTGTGTGGGAGGGAGGAGAGGGGTGTCATGTCAGGGTGTCTGGGGGAGCAGGAGAGGGGCTCATGTTTTCTAATGGTAATTATTATTATAATCAAAAGCAAGCAGTAAACCCACCCGGGTCATACAGCTTCCTAGAGTATTAATGTTGGTATAACTACCCACAATATGTTAGGTAAAAGGACACAAGTGCAACTAATATGATATTTTATTGTGGCAACGTTTCGCTCTCCCACACCACACTGACATGTGTCTCCCACACCACACTGACATGTGTCTCCAACACCACAGTGACATAATGTGTCTCCAACACCACACTGACATAATGTGTCTCCAACACCACACTGACATAATGTGTCTCCAACACCACACTGACATAATGTGTCTCCAACACCACACTGACATAATGTGTCTCCCACACCACACTGACATAATGTGTCTCCAACACCACACTGACATGTGTCTCCAACACCACACTGACATAATGTGTCTCCAACACCACACTGACATGTGTCTCCAACACCACACTGATATGTGTCTCCAACACCACACTGACATAATGTGTCTCCAACACCACACTGACATAATGTGTCTCCAACACCACACTGACATAATGTGTCTCCAACACCACACTGACATAATGTGTCTCCAACACCACACTGACATAATGTGTCTCCAACACCACACTGACATAATGTGTCTCCAACACCACACTGACATAATGTGTCTCCAACACCACACTGACATGTGTCTCCAACACCACACTGACATGTGTCTCCAACACCACACTGACATGTGTCTCCAACACCACACTGACAGAATGTGTCTCCCACACCACACTGACATAATGTGTCTCCCACACCACACTGACATGTGTCTCCCACACCACACTGACATAATGTGTCTCCAACACCACACTGACATGTGTCTCCCACACCACACTGACATAATGTGTCTCCAACACCACACTGACATAATGTGTCTCCAACACCACACTGACATAATGTGTCTCCAACACCACACTGACATAATGTGTCTCCAACACCACACTGACATGTGTCTCCCACACCACACTGACATAATGTGTCTCCAACACCACACTGACATAATGTGTCTCCAACACCACACTGACATAATGTGTCTCCAACACCACACTGACATGTGTCTCCAACACCACACTGACATAATGTGTCTCCAACACCACACTGACATAATGTGTCTCCAACACCACACTGACATAATGTGTCTCCAACACCACACTGACATAATGTGTCTCCAACACCACACTGACATAATGTGTCTCCAACACCACACTGACATAATGTGTCTCCAACACCACACTGACATAATGTGTCTCCAACACCACACTGACATAATGTGTCTCCAACACCACACTGACATAATGTGTCTCCAACACCACACTGACATAATGTGTCTCCAACACCACACTGACATAATGTGTCTCCAACACCACACTGACATAATGTGTCTCCAACACCACACTGACATGTGTCTCCAACACCACACTGACATAATGTGTCTCCAACACCACACTGACATAATGTGTCTCCAACACCACACTGACATAATGTGTCTCCAACACCACACTGACATAATGTGTCTCCAACACCACACTGACATGTGTCTCCAACACCACACTGACATAATGTGTCTCCAACACCACACTGACATAATGTGTCTCCAACACCACACTGACATGTGTCTCCAACACCACACTGACATAATGTGTCTCCAACACCACACTGACATGTGTCTCCAACACCACACTGACATAATGTGTCTCCAACACCACACTGACATAATGTGTCTCCAACACCACACTGACATGTGTCTCCAACACCACACTGACATAATGTGTCTCCAACACCACACTGACATGTGTCTCCAACACCACACTGACATAATGTGTCTCCCACACCACACTGACATAATGTGTCTCCAACACCACACTGACATAATGTGTCTCCAACACCACACTGACATAATGTGTCTCCAACACCACACTGACATAATGTGTCTCCAACACCACACTGACATAATGTGTCTCCAACACCACACTGACATAATGTGTCTCCAACACCACACTGACATAATGTGTCTCCCACACCACACTGACATAATGTGTCTCCAACACCACACTGACATAATGTGTCTCCAACACCACACTGACATAATGTGTCTCCAACACCACACTGACATAATGTGTCTCCAACACCACACTGACATAATGTGTCTCCAACACCACACTGACATAATGTGTCTCCAACACCACACTGACATAATGTGTCTCCAACACCACACTAACATAATGTGTCTCCAACACCACACTAACAATGTGTCTTCCACACCACACTGACATAATGTGTCTCCCACACCACACTAACAATGTGTCTTCCACACCACACTGACATAATGTGTCTCCAACACCACACTGACATGTATCTCCAACACCACACTGACATAATGTGTCTCCAACACCACACTGACATAATGTGTCTCCAACACCACACTGACATAATGTGTCTCCAACACCACACTGACATAATGTGTCTCCAACACCACACTGACATAATGTGTCTCCAACACCACACTGACATAATGTGTCTCCAACACCACACTGACATAATGTGTCTCCCACACCACACTAACAATGTGTCTTCCACACCACACTGACATAATGTGTCTCCAACACCACACTGACATGTATCTCCAACACCACACTGACATGTGTCTCCCACACCACACTGACATAATGTGTCTCCAACACAACACTGACATGTGTCTCCCACACCACACTGACATGTGTCTCCCACACCACACTGACATAATGTGTCTCCAACACCACACTGACATAATGTGTCTCCAACACCACACTGACATAATGTGTCTCCAACACCACACTGGCATAATGTGTCTCCCACACCACACTGACATGTATCTCCAACACCACACTGACATGTGTCTCCAACACCACACTGACATAATGTGTCTCCAACACCACACTGACATGTGTCTCCCACACCACACTGACATAATGTGTCTCCAACACCACACTGACATAAACACCACACTGACATGTGTCTCCCACACCACACTGACATAATGTGTCTCCAACACCACACTGACATGTATCTCCAACACCACACTGACATGTGTCTCCAACACCACACTGACATAATGTGTCTCCAACACCACACTGACATGTATCTCCAACACCACACTGACATGTGTCTCCCACACCACACTGACATAAACACCACACTGACATGTGTCTCCTACACCACACTGACATAATGTGTCTCCAACACCACACTGACATGTGTCTCCCACACCACACTGACATAATGTGTCTCCAACACCACACTGACATAATGTGTCTCCCACACCACACTGACATAATGTGTCTCCAACACCACACTGACATAATGTGTCTCCAACACCACACTGACATAATGTGTCTCCAACACCACACTGACATAATGTGTCTCCAACACCACACTGACATAATGTGTCTCCAACACCACACTGACATAATGTGTCTCCAACACCACACTGACATAATGTGTCTCCAACACCACACTGACATAATGTGTCTCCAACACCACACTGACATAATGTCTCCAACACCACACTGACATAATGTGTCTCCAACACCACACTGACATAATGTGTCTCCAACACCACACTGACATAATGTGTCTCCAACACCACACTGACATAATGTGTCTCCAACACCACACTGACATAATGTGTCTCCAACACCACACTGACATAATGTGTCTCCAACACCACACTGACATAATGTGTCTCCAACACCACACTGACATAATGTGTCTCCCACACCACACTGACATGTATCTCCAACACCACACTGACATGTGTCTCCAACACCACACTGACATAATGTGTCTCAAACACCACACTGACATGTGTCTCCAACACCACACTGACATGTGTCTCCAACACCACACTGACATAATGTGTCTCCAACACCACACTGACATAATGTGTCTCCCACACAACACTGACATGTATCTCCAACACCACACTGACATGTATCTCCAACACCACACTGACATGTGTCTCCAACACCACACTGACATAATGTGTCTCAAACACCACACTGACATGTGTCTCCCACACCACACTGACATGTGTCTCCAACACCACACTGGCATGTGTCTCCAAGACTACACTGACATAATGTGTCTCCCACACCACACTGATATAATGTGTCTCCCACACCACACTGACATAATGTGTCTCCCACACCACACTTACATAACGTGTCTCCAACACCACACTGACATAATGTGTCTCCAACACCACACTGACATGTGTCTCCAACACTACACTGACATAATGTGTCTCCCACACCACACTGATATAATGTGTCTCCCACACCACACTGACATGTGTCTCCAACACCACACTGACATAATGTGTCTCCAACACCACACTGACATAATGTGTCTCCAACACTACACTGACATAATGTGTCTCCCACACCACACTTACATAATGTGTCTCCAACACCACACTGACATGTATCTCCAACACCACACTGACATGTGTCTCCAACACCACACTGACATGTATCTCCAACACCACACTGACATGTGTCTCCAACACCACACTGACATGTATCTCCAACACCACACTGACATAATGTGTCTCCAACACCACACTGACATGTGTCTCCAACACTACACTGACATAATGTGTCTCCAACACCACACTGACATGTGTCTCCAACACTACACTGACATAATGTGTCTCCAACACCACACTGACATAATGTGTCTCCAACACTACACTGACATAATGTGTCTCCCACACCACACTTACATAATGTGTCTCCAACACCACACTGACATGTATCTCCAACACCACACTGACATGTGTCTCCAACACAACACTGACATGTATCTCCAACACCACACTGACATGTGTCTCCAACACCACACTGACATGTATCTCCAACACCACACTGACATAATGTGTCTCCAACACCACACTGATATAATGTGTCTCCCACACCACACTGACATAATGTGTCTCCAACACCACACTGACATAATGTGTCTCCAACACTACACTGACATAATGTGTCTCCCACACCACACTTACATAATGTGTCTCCAACACCACACTGACATAATGTGTCTCCAACACCACACTGACATAATGTGTCTCCAACACCACACTGACATAATGTGTCTCCAACACCACACTGACATAATGTGTCTCCCACACCACACTGACATGTGTCTCCCACACCACACTGACATGTGTCTCCCACACCACACTGACACGTGTCTCCCACACCACACTGACATAATGTGTCTCCCACACCACACTGACATAATGTGTCTCCAACACCACACTGACATAATGTGTCTCCCACACCACACTGACATGTGTCTCCCACACCACACTGACATAATGTGTCTCCCACACCACACTGACATAATGTGTCTCCAACACCACACTGACATAATGTGTCTCCCACACCACACTGACATGTGTCTCCCACACCACACTGACATAATGTGTCTCCCACACCACACTGACATAATGTGTCTCCAACACCACACTAACATAATGTGTCTCCCACACCACACTGACATGTGTCTCCAACACCACACTGACATAATGTGTCTCCAACACCACACTGACATAATGTGTCTCCAACACCACACTGACATGTGTCTCCAACACCACACTGACATAATGTGTCTCCCACACCACACTGATATAATGTGTCTCCCACACACTGACATAATGTGTCTCCCACACCACACTGACATATATGATAGTCAACGAGGCAAAGCATCAACACAGGAATGTTACAAAAAACGGGATTCTAAAAGCTTAGAGATCTCCAGTGAATACTAGAAAGGACTGCCCTTCTAGCATCCAGCCTGTTACTGGGTTTTCGTAACAATTAGTCAGTATCCTTGTCCAATTATCCATTAGAATTCAGTATGATTCAATAGTGCTTCAGGATTACAACTGGTAGGCTACTAACTAGAGAAATTAAAATTTAATACATTTATTAAGTTGTCTAGGCATATATCAAATTAAATTAATCAATTCAAACAAATTAATAATAATAACTTCTCTTGTATACAATATTATTGTGCTGAAAGCACATATCACATTTATAATTCTTAAGTACCGTCTGGTACATTAACATTTAATAAGATATTACAAATATGTACAAGTTTGTGTGTATGTGTGTAAGTGCTCTAAGTAGTTCGCTATGTCTCACGACTCGACTAGACTTAAACAAGTGACTGACAAAGTCTTCAAATAAATTAACTTCTTGACCAACTGGCAATCAGAACAGTCTGCTTGTACAATAAAAAGAATGCTAGGTCCAATAGCAATATAACAAGCAACTGCGACACAGAATCAGGAACAAGGAGATAAAATAACGACACTAAGTAGGGACCATCTGCAGATCCTCCACAAAAGTCACAAAACTCCCATAACACTGAATCTAAGTTCAGCTTAAGAAAATCCCCGACTGTGATAATACACAGATACCAGTACAAGTTAGGTCAAAAGCTACAGCTCAGGACATGAGTTGTTTAGAGTGTCTATGCGACACACAACCTCAGTACAACGTCGAAAATCACTGAGTCTATACAATGTTCTGTGAACAGAGTATCACAGAACCTACAAGAAAGCTAGAGACGGTCTTCCAACAAAGGCCTATAAGGGAGATTTAGGCACTTTGTCTGGAATACGTCCAACCAACCCGCAAGTCTAGACCAGACTGAATACTTCAGGCGAGGTGAGGACACCCCACTCGATCACGTGATAGCTCTGTGGACAATACTGCCCAGCAACAGAAGCCGGCAGAATAACGAGCAAAGAGCGATAATTACAGTAGTTAGACAATCAAGACTTGAACTGAGCACATAATATGTTACATCCTACCTCACAAAAGGAAGCTAAGTCAAATAATAATATAAAGCAATACATTTACGATTTAGCTATTATCGCAAATACAAACAATGTAAAATTATATGAAAAGGTAATAATTATATATATATACATATTAATCATCGCAACCCATTCAGGGTTGCAACACCCCCTCCCAACACGACAAACGGTCACACTAGGAGTTGCATTAATGTCTTTCACATTACTGATTACTCAGGTTACATTACTAACAATATAATATAAACATTAATCAGAGTCACTCTTGTGCCAAGCACTTCTATAATTTAACAGTGTCTGTTTCACAATAAGTCATGCCCCTAGTACTAGAGCAGTACACAGTATCGTATCTCTGCATACTCGTGGTTATGTATATCAGTGTAGAGACAGGATAGCATTCCTCTCTTAAGTAGTGGTTGTGGAATGCTATGCAGTATGGACATCTGAGTATTAAACAGCTTAAGGTGTGTAGTGAGGGGGGGTGGGAGTCTGCGGCAGGACAGTGTTCCGTCATGCAGTAACATCGCCCACACAACACTACCCACTCATCACTCGGCTTATGTCTCCTCCTCATACACATCACTACTGTGAATATATAAATATAATAATTAGACATGACTTGAGTATACATAGTTAATATGGGCTGGAGGGATTACGTTACTTTACTGAATTTGACATGGCAAGTAACAAAAGGTATTTGGGCATAAAATTACGTAAATTTTAAATGGGGAAGTGCCCAAATACACATCAAAACGTTCCAAGGACACCACAAGAGCTAGAGCTCCTTTCTCAATAGTGGCATAATTTTTCTGGTGTCGTTTGAGCTTAGATGAATAGTAACATATAGGATGGAGAATATCAGTGGATGTTGACTGTTGGAGCAGCACAGCACCCACTGCATGACACTCGCATCTATACGCAAAAAGAAGGGAAGATTGAAATTAGGACTCAACACTGGAGCAGAGGAAAGCAGATGCTCCAACCTTTTGAACGAGTCTGAACAGTGTCTAGTCCAGATGAACTGAACTTTGCTACTAATGAACACAGTGAGAGGTGTAGGTGGAGGTGTGTGTGTTGGCTTGTCTGTCATTTGACACATGTGGCAACGTCGCACATGATCAGCTACTGTTTCCTTCATTTTTGGCCAAGTAAATTGTTTTTTCAGTTTACCGAGTGTCTTCTTGACACCCAAATGTCCTCCTATGGGACTATTGTGAGGAAAATCAATGGCTTGCTCACGAAATGTAACTGGTAACACTACGAAATGCTTGACTGTAGTGGAAACACTATCAGCTGACAACTTACATGTATTTTTCTCCATCAGTACACCGTTACTATAATAGTAACAATTATCGAGATCCTTTGCTTCACTCTCAGTAACTGCTATATCTCTCAGTCTTTCCAGTGACTGATCAACAAACTGATCCTTGATTAAATCATCATGAGTTAGAAATTTAACGTCAGGTGTGTCCTGACTAGGTTGATGACCGGGGGGAGTCAGTGTTAATGATCCTGGGCGCATTATTATTATTATTATAATCAAGGGGGAAGCGCTAAACCCGGAGGATTATACAGCGCCTGGGGGGGGGATGTGGAAGGCATTCAGGCTTAATTCGGGGAACTGGAGCACAGATCCAATTCCCTAAATCAAGAGCCCCTCACCAACATCAAGGAACCTTCCTTGAGGGGATCCTGGGCGCAGAGCGTCACTAAACAACATATTCAAGCCCAAATCATTGTCATCCACTAACTCAACAGGAGACAAGGATGGTTGTTGTATCTTTGACATAGCTCTAGTAATTGCGCTGAGAGGAAATAAAATAGGTTTCTCTCTACAAGCTTCAATGGCATAATTATCATCAGTGTTATTATCAATCACAAGTGGTTCTTTACATATACCAGCATGAAGGATATCGTTCCCTATCAACAAGTCCACTGACCTGATGGGAAATACACCACTGGATATACCCACTGAAATATAACCAGTATAATAGCTTGTTTCAATGTAAACTTTGTGCAGAGGCACTTTTATAACAGCCCCTCCATAGGCTTCTAACAATACATCTATCTTGCAATAGGTATCGTCAGTTATGGGCAGTACATCTTCTCTTAATAACGTGAGATAACTGCCAGTGTCTCTGAAAGTAATTATCTCAGTCAGATGTGATTCGTCAAATCCTACTTTACCTCTCGAAAAATAAGGACTCATCGCTGAACGAATCTTTTCGTCAGATACTCTCTCTGATGCTAGTCATCTATCCTGAGTAATATTATCTAAAACAGTAGGATCAGAGGTATTACTAGGATTTTGGTGCCTTTGTTGCTCGTAAGAGGACACGTCTTAAGTGGGGGCGCCAGCCGCACGACTGTTTCTCGTATCTCTTTCCAACTTACAGCAATACTGTCTAGCATGTCCTTTTCTGTTACAATAGTTACATTTAACTTTCTTCTTCTCGATATCAGATTTCTGTCTAGCCACAGAGACAGATTCAGGATTGTGAGTTTTCCTGGTAAAGGTACGAGAAGTTACAGTAGCAGGTACATCAGGCCGGCAATGAGCAGCTGATTTAGGTTGCCAACTTCTAGGACAACTTTTAGTTACCTTGTTTCTCTGCGTTTTAGTACGTACAAGCTTTTGAGAAATCTTGTAATTGTCTGCTAATGCTGCAGTTTCCAGAATATCCGAGGTAGTATGATCGATCAGATATTCTTGTATGTCAGCAGACATACAGTTGTTAAACTCTTCATGTAGTAACAACTGAACAAGGCTGTCATAGTTGTTACACTTGGCAGACCTACACCACCTCACAAATGCAACTTTTTTCTCACAAGCAAACTCTACACAAGTTTGATCTTGTCGTCGTTGTAACGTACGAAATGCTATTTGATAACTTACAGGCAACAAGTTATACGTCTCTAGAATAGTTAGCTTGACAGCCTCATAACTAATGTACTTGGCAAATGGTAAAGCAGCAGTACAAGTTTGAGCTCTTCCTGTCAAAGCTGTGTGCAACAAGGTAGCCCAGTGCTTACGTGGCCAGTTCATAGCACGTGCCTGGTTCTCAAACAGATCAAAATAGGTGTTTAAGTCACTCTCAAATAACTTATTAACCATGGGTGCAGCTTGCTGCACATTAAATGTGTCCTGTGATCTATCAGTCTGTTGTCTTCCAAGACAAACATTTTCTCTCTGGAAATCTTCTTCGTTCAATTTCCTCTGAGCCTCTATTTGTGTAGTCTGCAACATAATGAGGCGTTCCAACCTCTCAAACTGTTCCTGAGAGATAGGTCCAGTGGGTAATGGAGGAGTAGGGAAATTAACATGTCTTTCTGGACTGTCCTTAGGTCGGAAACTTCGTCCAGCCGTCCCTAGAGAGTCTAGATCTGGTCTAGGATAAGTAGATACAGGTGTAGCATACACTGTACTAGTATGTGGCTGCATCATACTAACAGTTATACTCTGTACTATTGTGTCAGTGAGGCGGGAAGGTGTGAGCGGAGGTTCACTAGGCTCAGACACTTCTGCCTTAGATGCTCTTTCTTCTACGTCATCAAATAGAGTTATACTTCCTAATTTTGACACTGGGCTTTCAGAATCTGAATCATAATCAGACATCTCTGTATGAGCAGGAAACAATATATCTTTAATCAACGCTCTGACAGTTTCAGCGGTGTAATTCCTGTTATACGTCACACCGAGATATTTGGCTACTTGCCAACACGTCTGAAGTTTTAATGTACTTAACTCAGACAAAGTCAGAGTATCAATTAACTGTTTCACTTTGGCATACATCACGAAAATAAGTGTACTACGAGAGAGTGATTATGGGAAACTATAATCCTGATAGGAATTTTAGTGTTGGTTGTCTTAGAGCTAGAACTCATGAACAGTATTTCCATCTCCTTGGATCAAGAGACTCAGTCAGGTACATGCATCCACCTGGTATGTTGTACAAGACTAAACTCAAAGTCTTCAGATTAGGAAAGTACTCAAAGTGTTTGATCATAGAATTACTAGTATGTCAAACTGGACAATTTCTCCAACACCTTGGATCAAGAGCCTCCCGGACAGGCCCCCATTTGTTACAAAAAACGCGATTCTAAAAGCTTAGAGATCTCCAGTGAATACTAGAAAGGACTGCCCTTCTAGCATCCAGCCTGTTACTGGGTTTTCGTAAAAATTAGTCAGTATCCTTGTCCAATTATCCATTATAATTCAGTATGATTCAATAGTGCTTCAGGATTACAATTGGTAGGCTACTAACTAGAGAAAATAAAATTTAATACATTTATTAAGTTGTCTAGGCGTATATCAAATTAAATTAAATTAATCTATTTAAAAAAATTAATAATAATCACTTCTCTTGTATACAATAGTATTGTGCCAAAAGCACATATCACATTTATAATTCTTAAGTACCGTCTGGTACATTAACATTTAATAAGATATTACAAATATGTACAAGTAAGTTTGTGTGTATGTGTGTAAGTGCTCTAAGTAGTTCGCTATGTCTCACGACTCGACTAGACTTAAACAAGTGACTGACAAAGTCTTCAAATAAATTAACTTCTTGACCAACTGGCAATCAGAACAGTCTGCTTGTACAATAAAAAGAATGCTAGGTCCAATAGCAATATAACAAGCAACTGCGACACAGAATCAGGAACAAGGAGATAAAATAACGACACTAAGTAGGGACCATCTGCAGATCCTCCACAAAAGTCCCAAAACTCCCATACTACTGAATCTAAGTTCAGCATAAGAAAATCCCCGACTATTACAGTACACAGATACCAGTACAAGTTAGGTCAGAAGCTACAGCTCAGGACCTGCGTTGTTCAGAGTGTCTATGCGACACACAACCTCAGTACAACGTCGAAAATCACTGAGTCTATACAATGTTCTGTGAACAGAGTGTCACAGAACCTACAAGAAAGCTAGAGACGGTCTTCCAACAAAGGCCTATAAGGGAGATTTAGGCACTTTGTATGGAATACGTCCAACCACCCCGTGAGTCTAGACCAGACTGAATACTTCAGGCGAGGTGTGAACCCCCCTCGATCACGTGATAGCTCCGTGGACAGCTGCTGCTCAGCAACGAGAATAAAATGGTATAAAATACCGACAGGTTGTTTAGGTAAGACACATATGCAACAGTTAGGTATCTTTATTTCGAAACGTTTCGCCTACACAGTAGGCTTCTTCAGTCGAGTACAGCAAAGTTGATAGAAGCAGAAGAGACTTGAAGACGATGTAATCAGTCCATCACCCTTAAAGTTTAGAGGTGTCTACATTCTTACTCTACTAGTGACCTACGTCTCACCTCCTGGCGCTATATAAGGCTCCATCCTATCACTTCAACTCCATATTATTCCAGACAATGGAACAATACTCTTCTCCAGACTGAGGGACTGACCACCTCAAAACTTTAAGGGTGATGGACTGATTACATCGTCTTCAAGTCTCTTCTGGTTCTATCAACTTTTCTGTACTCGACTGAAGAAGCCTACTGTGTAGGCGAAACGTTTCGAAATAAAGATACCTAACTGTTGCATATGTGTCTTACCTAAACAACAACGAGAAGCCGGCAGAGTAATGAGCAAAGAGCGATCAAGACTTGAACTGAGCACATAATATGTTACATCCTACCTCACAAAAGCAAGCTAAGTCAAATAATAATATAAAGCAATACATTTACGATTTAGCTATTATCGCAAACACAAGCAATATAAAATTATATGAAAAGGTAATAATTATATATATACATATTAATCATTGCAACCCATTCAGGGGTTGTAACAAATGACATGACCTCATAGTCTACCTGACCTCATCTCAAATATGTCATTTATCAGGTCACTCTGTCACTCACACTTCTCCTCTCTATTATCTCTGGGTTAGAAGTGATCAATGTCTCTGGACCGAAACGTTTTGTAATAAATATATCCTAGTGTTTCTTTACATGTGTTTCTAAATCAGTTTGTCACAATCAATTTCTAAGATTTATGTCAATAAATAGCCAACCACTATAATTCCTTGCCCCTCAAGGGAGCGTCCTTGATGCTGGTGAGGGGATCTTGATGCTGGTGAGGGGATCTTGATGCTGGTGAGGGGATCTTGATGCTGGTGAGGGGATCTTGATCTAGGGAATTGGATCTGTGCTCCAGTTTCCTGAATTGAGCTTGAACACTTTCCATCACACCCACCCCACATGCGCTGTATAACCCTACGGGCTTAGCGCTTCCCTGTGATTATAATAATAATATATTTCCTTGTGCAACAATGCATCATGTCCGAATAAAAATTATTATTATTATTATTATTATTATTATTATTATTATTATTATTATTATTACTAAATCTCTACACAGCCAGATGATACTATTAAAATTTTCAAAATTTTGTCTTT
The DNA here is from genome assembly GCF_038502225.1 of Cherax quadricarinatus. Lineage (NCBI taxonomy): Eukaryota > Metazoa > Arthropoda > Malacostraca > Decapoda > Parastacidae > Cherax > Cherax quadricarinatus. The sequence goes on along the minus strand of NC_091329.1, from coordinate 31,968,412 downwards.
TGTCCACTTTTGAGTGAATTTTTCTGGGTAAAAATGTTAGGATGCAGTAATTAGTGTCCGGGAGCTGGAGCTGACGATCCAGTCAAACAATTGGCGATCACTGTCATGCGGAGTTTTAGATGGATCAAATGTTTGTTGTATTGTTGTGGTTTTGAAGATGTGCGAGTCGCTAGCACCAACAGCCTGCGTGACCTGGCAAATAACAAGGAATCCCCCCCTCAGAATTCTCAAACACTTGGCTTGTGCATCAAAACTTTTCATATGTGACAAAAAATGTATAAATCTTACGTAACAATTGCGAAATATTGTATGTGATGTAGCTGGTATAATACTGAGGAATATCGTCCGTGATGTAGCGGGTATAATAATGAGGAATACCGTCCGTGATGTAGCTGGTATAATACTGAGGAATATCGTCCGTGATGTAGATGGTATAATATTGAGGAATACCGACCGTGATGTAGCTGGTATAATACTGAGGAATATCGTCCGTGATGTAGCTGGTATAATACTGAGGAATACCGTCCGTGATGTAGCTGGTATAATACTGAGTCCGTGATGTAGCTGGTATATCGTCCGTGATGTAGCTGGTATAATACTGAGGAATATCGTCCGTGATGTAGCTGGTATAATACTGAGGAATATCGTCCGTGATGTAGCTGGTATAATACTGAGGAATATCGTCCGTGATGTAGCTGGTATAATACTGAGGAATATCGTCCGTGATGTAGCTGGTATAATACTGAGGAATATCGTCCGTGATGTAGCTGGTATAATACTGAGGAATACCGTTCGTGATGTAGCTGGTATAATACTGAGGAATATCGTCCGTGATGTAGCTGGTATAATACTGAGGAATATCGTCCGTGATGTAGCTGGTATAATACTGAGGAATACCGTCCGTGATGTAGCTGGTATAATACTGAGGAATATCGTCCGTGATGTAGCTGGTATAATACTGAGGAATATCGTCCGTGATGTAGCTGGTATAATACTGAGGAATATCGTCCGTGATGTAGCTGGTATAACATTGAGGAATATCGTCCGTGATGTAGCTGGTATAACTTTGAGGAATATCGTCTGTGATGTAGCTGGTATAACATTTAGGAATGTCGTCCGTGATGTAGCTGGTATAATACTGAGGAATATCGTCCGTGATGTAGCTGGTATAATACTGAGGAATACCGTCCGTGATGTAGCTGGTATAATACTGAGGAATATCGTCCGTGATGTAGCTGGTATAACATTGAGGAATATCGTCCATGATGTAGCTGGTATAATACTGAGGAATATCGTCGTGATGTAGCTGGTATAACATTGAGGAATACCGTCCGTGATGTAGCTGGTATAATACTGAGGAATACCGTCCGTGATGTAGCTGGTATAATACTGAGGAATACCGTCCGTGATGTAGCTGGTATAATACTGAGGAATATCGTCCGTGATGTAGCTGGTATAATACTGAGGAATATCGTCCGTGATGTAGCTGGTATAATACTGAGGAATATCGTCCGTGATGTAGCTGGTATAATACTGAGGAATATCGTCCGTGACATAGCTGGTATAATACTGAGGAATATCGTCTGTGATGTAGCTAGTATAACATTTAGGAATATCGTCCGTGATGTAGCTGGTATAACATTGAGGAATACCGTCCGTGATGTAGCTGGTATGACATTGAGGAATACCGTCCGTGATGTAGCTGGTATAACATTGAGGAATACCGTCTGTGATGTAGCTGGTATAACATTGAGGAATACCGTCCGTGATGTAGCTGGTATAACATTGAGGAATGCCGTCCGTGATGTAGCTGGTATAACATTGAGGAATTCCGTCCGTGATGTAGCTGGTATAACATTGAGGTATACCGTTCGTGATGTAGCTGGTATAACATTGAGGAATACCGTCTGTGAAATAGCTGGTATAACATTGAGGAATATCGTCCGTGATGTAGCTGGTATAACATTGAGGTACACCGTTCGTGATGTAGCTGGTATAACATTGAGGAATACCGTCCGTGATGTAGCTGGTATAACATTGAGGAATATCATCCGTAATGTAGCTGGTATAACATTGAGGAATACCGTCCGTGATGTAGCTGGTATAACATTGAGGAATACCGTCCGTGATGTAGCTGGTATAATACTGAGGAATATCGTCCGTGATGTAGCTGGTATAACATTGAGGAATATTGTCCGTTATGTAGCTGGTATAACATACCGACCGTGATGCAGCTGGTATAACATTGAGGAATATCGTCCGTGATGTAGCTGGTATAACTTTGAGGAATATCGTCTGTGATGTAGCTGGTATAACATTGAGGAATATCGTCCGTAATGTAGCTGGTATAATACTGAGGAATATCGTCCGTGATGAAGCTGGTATAATACTGAGGAATATCGTCCGTGATGTAGCTGGTATAACATTGAGGAATATCGTCCGTAATGTAGCTGTTATAATACTGAGGAATATCGTCCGTGATGTAGCTGGTATAATACTGAGGAATATCGTCCGTGATGTAGCTGGTATAACATTGAGGAATATCGTCCGTGGTGTAGCTGATATAACATTGAGTAATATCGTCGTGATGTAGCTGGTATAATACTGAGGAATATCGTCCGTGATGTAGCTGGTATAATACTGAGGAATACCGTCCGTGATGTAGCTGGTATAATACTGAGGAATATCGTCCGTGATGTAGCTGGTATAATACTGAGGAATATCGTCCGTGATGTAGCTGGTATAATACTGAGGAATATCGTCCGTGATGTAGCTCGTATAATACTGAGGAATATCGTCCGTGATGTAGCTGGTATAACTCTGAGGAATATCGTCCGTGATGTAGCTGGTATAACAGTGAGGAATATCGTCCGTGATGTAGCTGATAGAATACCGTCGTGATGTAGCTGGTATAATACTGAGGAATATCGTCCGTGAAGTAGCTGGTATAATACTGAAGAATGTCGTCCGTGATGTAGCTGGTATAATACTGAGGAATATCGTCCGTGATGTAGCTGGTATAACACTGAGGAATATCGTCCGTGATGTAGCTGGTATAATACTGAGGAATATCGTCCGTGATGTAGCTGGTATAATACTGAGGAATATCGTCCGTGATGTAGCTGGTATAATACTGAGGAATATCGTCCGTGATGTAGCTGGTATAATACTGAGGAATATCGTCGTGATGTAGCTGGTATAACATTGAGGAATACCGTCCGTGATGTAGCTGGTATAATACTGAGGAATACCGTCCGTGATGTAGCTGGTATAATACTGAGGAATACCGTCCGTGATGTAGCTGGTATAATACTGAGGAATATCGTCCGTGATGTAGCTGGTATAATACTGAGGAATATCGTCCGTGATGTAGCTGGTATAACACTGAGGAATATCGTCCGTGATGTAGCTGGTATAATACTGAGGAATATCGTCCGTGATGTAGCTGGTATAATACTGAGGAATATCGTCCGTGATGTAGCAGGTATAATACTGAGGAATATCGTCGTGATGTAGCTGGTATAGCATTGAGGAATACCGTCCGTGATGTAGCTGGTATAATACTGAGGAATACTGTCCGTGATGTAGCTGGTATAATACTGAGGAATACCGTCCGTGATGTAGCTGGTATAATACTGAGGAATATCGTCCGTGATGTAGCTGGTATAATACTGAGGAATATCGTCCGTGATGTAGCTGGTATAACAGAATATCGTCCGTGATGTAGCTGGTATAATACTGAGGAATATCGTCCGTGATGTAGCTGGCATAATACTGAGGAATATCGTCCGTGATGTAGCTGGTATAACATTTAGGAATATCGTCTGTGATGTAGCTGGTATAACATTGAGGAATACCGTCCGTGATGTAGCTGGTATAACATTGAGGAATACCGTCCGTGATGTAGCTGGTATAACATTGAGGAATACCGTCTGTGATGTAGCTGGTATAACATTGAGGAATACCGTCCGTGATGTAGCTGGTATAACATTGAGGAATGCCGTCCGTGATGTAGCTGGTATAACATTGAGGAATACCGTCCGTGATATAGCTGCTATAACATTGAGGAATACCGTTCGTGATGTAGCTGGTATAACATTGAGGAATACCGTCTGTGAAGTAGCTGGTATAACATTGAGGAATATCGTCCGTGATGTAGCTGGTATAACATTGAGGTAAACCGTTCTTGATGTAGCTGGTATAACATTGAGGAATATCGTCCGTGATGTAACTGGTATAACATTGAGGAATACCGTCCGTGATGTAGCTGGTATAACATTGAGGAATATCGTCCGTAATGTAGCTGGTATAACATTGAGGAATACCGTCCGTGATGTAGCTGGTATAATACTGAGGAATATCGTCCGTGATGTAGCTGGTATAACATTGAGGAATATCGTCCGTTATGTAGCTGGTATAACATTGACGAATATCGTCCGTGATGTAGCTGGTATAACATACCGACCGTGATGCAGCTGGTATAACATTGAGGAATATCGTCCGTGATGTAGCTGGTATAACTTTGAGGAATATCGTCCGTGATGTAGCTGGTATAACATTGAGGAATACCGTCCGTAATGTAGCTGGTATAATACTGAGGAATATCGTCCGTGATGTAGCTGGTATAACATTGAGGAATATCGTCCGTGATGTAGCTGGTATAACATTGAGTAATATCGTCGTGATGTAGCTGTTATAACACTGAGGAATATCGTCCGTGATGTAGCTGGTATAACATTGAGTAATATCGTCGTGATGTAGCTGTTATAACACTGAGGAATATCGTCCGTGATGTAGCTGGTATATCATTGAGGAATATCGTCGTGATGTAGCTGTTATAACACTGAGGAATATCGTCCGTGATGTAGCTGGTATAACATTGAGTAATATCGTCGAGATGTAGCTGTTATAACACTGAGGAATATCGTCCGTGATGTAGCTGGTATATCATTGAGGAATATCGTTCGTGATGTAGCTGGTATAACATACCGTCCGTGATGTAGCTGGTATAACACTGAGGAATATTGTCCGTGATGCAGCTGATATAACATTGAGGAATATCGTCCGTGATGTAGCTGGTATAACATTGAGGAATATCGTCCGTGATGTAGCTGGTATATCATTGAGGAATATCGTCCGTGATGTAGCTGGTATAACATACCGTCCGTGATGTAGCTGGTATAATACTGAGGAATATCGTGCGTGATGTAGCTGGTATAATACTGAGGAATATCGTCCGTGACATAGCTGGTATAATACTGAGGAATATCCTCTGTGATGTAGCTGGTATAACATTTAGGAATATCGTCCGTGATGTAGCTGGTATAACATTTAGGAATACCGTCTGTGATGTAGCTGGTATAACATTGAGGAATATCGTCCGTAATGTAGCTGGTATAATACTGAGGAATATCGTCCGTGATGTAGCTGGTATAATACTGAGGAATATCGTCAGTGATGTAGCTGGTATAACATTGAGGAATATCGTCCGTAATGTAGCTGGTATAATACTGAGGAATATCGTCCGTGATGTAGCTGGTATAATACTGAGGAATATCGTCCGTGATGTAGCTGGTATAACATTGAGTAATATCGTCAGTGATGTAGCTGGTATAATACTGAGGAATATCGTCCGTGATGTAGCTGGTATAATACTGAGGAATATCGTCAGTGATGTAGCTGGTATAACATTGAGGAATATCGTCGTGATGTAGCTGTTATAACACTGAGGAATATCGTCCGTGATGTAGCTGGTATAACATTGAGTAATATCGTCCGTGATGTAGCTGTTATAACACTGAGGAATATCGTCCGTGATGTAGCTGGTATATCATTGAGGAATATCGTCGTGATGTAGCTGTTATAACACTGAGGAATATCGTCCGTGATGTAGCTGGTATAATACTGAGGAATATCGTCCGTGATGTAGCTGGTATAATACTGAGGAATATCGTCCGTGATGTAGCTCGTATAATACTGAGGAATACCGTTCGTGATGTAGCTGGTATAATACTGAGGAATATCGTCCGTGAAGTAGCTGGTATAATACTGAAGAATATCGTCCGTGATGTAGCTGGTATAATACTGAGGAATATCGTCCGTGATGTAGCTGGTATAACACTGAGGAATATCGTCCGTGATGTAGCTGGTATAGTATTGAAGAATATCGTCCGTGATGTAGCTGGTATAATTCTGAGGAATATCGTCCGTGATGTAGCTGGTATGATACTGAGGAATATCGTCCGTGATGTAGCTGGTATAATACTGAGGAATATCGTCGTGATGTAGCTGGTATAACATTGAGGAATACCGTCCGTGATGTAGCTGGTATAATACTGAGGAATACCGTCCGTGATGTAGCTGGTATAATACTGAGGAATACCGTCCGTGATGTAGATGGTATAATACTGAGGAATACCGTCCGTGATGTAGCTGGTATAATACTGAGGAATATCGTCCGTGATGTAGCTGGTATAATACTGAGGAATATCGTCCGTGATGTAGCTGGTATAATACTGAGGAATATCGTCCGTGATGTAGCTGGTATAATACTGAGGAATATCGTCCATGATGTAGCAGGTATAATACTGAGGAATATCCTCGTGATGTAGCTGGTATAATACTGAGGAATACCGTCCGTGATGTAGCTGGTATAATACTGAGGAATACCGTCCGTGATGTAGCTGGTATAATACTGAGGAATATCGTCCGTGATGTAGCTGGTATAATACTGAGGAATATCGTCCGTGATGTAGCTGGTATAATACTGAGGAATATCGTCCGTGATGTAGCTGGTATAATACTGAGGAATATCGTCCGTGACATAGCTGGTATAATACTGAGGAATATCGTCCGTGATGTAGCTGGTATAACATTGAGGAATATCGTCCGTGATGTAGCTTGTATAACATTGAGGAATGCCGTCCGTGATGTAGCTTGTATAACATTGAGGAATGCCGTCCGTGATGTAGCTGGTATAACATTGAGGAATACCGTCCGTGATGTATCTGGTATAACATTGAGGAATATGTAGCTGGTATAACTTTGAGGAATGAGGCTGGTATAACCGTTCGTGATGTAGCTGGTATAACATTGAGGAATACCGTCTGTGAAATAGCTGGTATAACATTGAGGAATATCGTCCGTGATGTAGCTGGTATAACATTGAGGTATACCGTTCGTGATGTAGCTGGTATAACATTGAGGAATATCGTCCGTGATGTAGCTGGTATAACATTGAGGAATACCGTCCGTGATGTAGCTGGTATAACATTGAGGAATATCGTCCGTAATGTAGCTGGTATAACATTCAGGAATACCGTCCGTGATGTAGCTGGTATAATACTGAGGAATATCGTCCGTGATGTAGCTGGTATAACATTGAGGAATATCGTCCGTTATGTAGCTGGTATAACATTGACGAATATCGTCCGTGATGTAGCTGGTATAACATACCGACCGTGATGCAGCTGGTATAACATTGAGGAATATCGTCCGTGATGTAGCTGGTATAACTTTGAGGAATATCGTCTGTGATGTAGCTGGTATAACATTGAGGAATATCGTCCGTAATGTAGCTGGTATAATACTGAGGAATATCGTCCGTGATGTAGCTGGTATAACATTGAGGAATATCGTCCGTGATGTAGCTGGTATAATACTGAGGAATATCGTCCGTGATGTAGCTGGTATAACATTGAGGAATATCGTTAGTGATGTAGCTCGTATAATACTGAGGAATATCGTCCGTGATGTAGCTGGTATAACATTGAGGAATATCGTCCGTGATGTAGCTGGTATAACATTGAGTAATATCGTCGTGATGTAGCTGGTATATCATTGAGGAATATCGTCCGTGATGTAGCTGGTATAACATTGAGTAATATCGTCGTGATGTAGCTGGTATATCATTGAGGAATATCGTCGTGATGTAGCTGTTATAATACTGAGGAATATCGTCCGTGATGTAGCTGGTATAACATTGAGTAATATCGTCGTGATGTAGCTGTTATAACACTGAGGAATATCGTCCGTGATGTAGCTGGTATAACATTGAGGAATATCGTCCGTGATGTAGCTGGTATATCATTGAGGAATATAGTCCGTGATGTAGCAGGTATATCATTGAGGAATATAGTTCGTGATGTAGCTGGTATAACATACCGTCCGTGATGTAGCTGGTATAACACTGAGGAATATTGTCCGTGATGCAGCTGATATAACATTGACGAATATCGTCCGTGATGTAGCTGGTATAACATTGAGGAATACCGTCCGTGTTGTAGCTGGTATAACATTGAGGAATACCGTCCGTGATGTAGCTGGTATAACAATGAGGAATACCGTCCGTGATGTAGCTGGTATAACATTGAGGAATGCCGTCCGTGATGTAGCTGGTATAATATTGAGGAATACCGTCCGTGATGTAGCTGGTATAACATTGAGGAATACCGTGTGAGGATAACATTGAGGAATACCGTCCGTGATGTAGCTGGTATAACATTGAGGAATATCGTCCGTGATGTAGCTGGTATAACATTGAGGAATACCGTCCGTGATGTAGCTGGTATAACATTGAGGAATATCGTCCGTGATGTAGCTGGTATAACATTGAGGAATACCGTCCGTGATGTAGCTGGTATAACATTGATGAATATCGTCCGTGATGTAACTGGTATAACATTGAGGAATGCCGTCCGTGATGTAGCTGGTATAATACTGAGGAATATCGTCCGTGATGTAGCTGGTATAACATTGAGGAATATCGTCCGTGATGCAGCTGGTATAACATTGAGGAATATCGTCCGTTATGTAGCTGGTATAACATTGACGAATATAGTCAGTGATGTAGCTGGTATATCATACCGACCATGATGCAGCTGGAATAACATTGAGGAATATCGTCCGTGATGTAGGTGGTATAACTTTGAGGAATATCGTCTGTGATGTAGCTGGTATAACATTGAGGAATATCGTCCTTAATGTAGCTGGTATAATACTGAGGAATATCGTCCGTGATGTAGCTGGTATAACATTGAGGAATATCGTCTGTGATGTAGCTGGTATAATACTGAGGAATATCGTCCGTGATGTAGCTGGTATAACATTGAGGAATATCGTCCGTGATGTAGCTGGTATAACATACCGTCCGTGATGTAGCTGGTTTAACACTGAGGAATATTGTCCGTGATGCAGCTGATATAACATTGAGGAATATCGTCCGTGATGTAGCTGGTATAACATTGAGGAATATCGTCCGTGATGTAGCTTGTATAACGTTGAGGAATATCGTCGTGATGTAGCTGGTATAACACTGAGGAATATCGTCCGTGATGTAGCTGGTATATCATTGAGGAATATCGTCCGTGATGTAGCTGGTATAACATACCGTCCGTGATGTAGCTGGTATAACATACCGTCCGTGATGTAGCTGGTATAATACTGAGGAATATCGTCCGTGATGTAGCTGGTATAATACTGAGGAATATCGTCCGTGACATAGCTGGTATAATACTGAGGAATATCCTCTGTGATGTAGCTGGTATAACATTTAGGAATACCGTCTGTGATGTAGCTGGTATAACATTGACGAATATCGTCCGTGATGTAGCTGGTATAACATTGAGGAATACCGTCCGTGATGTAGCTGTATAACATTGAGAAATACCGTCCGTGATGTAGCTGGTATAACAATGAGGAATACCGTCTGTGATGTAGCTGGTATAACATTGAGGAATACCGTCCGTGATGTAGCTGGTATAACATTGAGGAATATCGTCCGTGATGTAGCTGGTATAACATTGAGGAATACCGTCCGTGATGTAGCTGGTATAACATTGAGGAATACCGTCCGTGATGTAGCTGGTATAACATTGAGGAATACCGTCCGTGATGTAGCTGGTATAACATTGAGGAATACCGTCCGTGATGTAGCTGGTATAACATTGAGGAATATCGTCCGTGATGTAGCTGGTATAACATTGAGGAATATCGTCCGTGATGTAGCTGGTATAACATTGAGGAATACCGTCCGTGATGTAGCTGGTATAACATTGAGGAATATCGTCCGTGATGTAGCTGGTATAACATTGAGGAATACCGTCCGTGATGTAGCTGGTATAACATTGATGAATATCGTCCGTGATGTAGCTGGTATAACATTGAGGAATGCCGTCCGTGATGTAGCTGGTATAATACTGAGGAATATCGTCCGTGATGTAGCTGGTATAACATTGAGGAATATCGTCCGTGATGCAGCTGGAATAACATTGAGGAATATCGTCCGTTATGTAGCTGGTATAACATTGACGAATATCGTCCGTGATGTAGCTGGTATAACATACCGACCGTGATGCAGCTGGAATAACATTGAGGAATATCGTCCGTGATGTAGCTGGTATAACTTTGAGGAATATCGTCTGTGATGTAGCTGGTATAACATTTAGGAATATCGTCCGTGATGTAGCTGGTATAACATTGAGGAATACCGTCCGTGATGTAGCTGGTATAACATTGAGGAATACCGTCCGTGATGTAGCTGGTATAACATTGAGGAATACCGTCTGTGATGTAGCTGGTATAACATTGAGGAATACCGTCCGTGATGTAGCTGGTATAACATTGAGGAATGCCGTACGTGATGTAGCTTGTATAACATTGAGGAATTCCGTCCGTGATGTAGCTGGTATAACATTGAGGTATACCGTTCGTGATGTAGCTGGTATAACATTGAGGAATACCGTCTGTGAAGTAGCTGGTGTAACATTGATGAATACCGTCCGTGATGTAGCTGGTATAACATTGAGGAATATCGTCCGTAATGTAGCTGGTATAACATTGAGGAATCCCGTCCGTGATGTAGCTTGTATAAGACTGAGGAATATCGTCCGTGATGTAGCTGGTATAACATTGAGGAATATCGTCCGTTATGTAGCTGGTATAACATTGACGAATATCGTCCGTGATGTAACTGGTATAACATACCGACCGTGATGCAGCTGGTATAACATTGAGGAATATCGTCCGTGATGTAGCTGGTATAACTTTGAGGAATATCGTCTGTGATGTAGCTGGTATAACATTGAGGAATATCGTCCGTAATGTAGCTGGTATAATACTGAGGAATATCGTCCGTGATGTAGCTGGTATAACATTGAGGAATATCGTCCGTGATGCAGCTGGAAAAACATTGAGGAATATCGTCCGTGATGTAGCTGGTATAACTTTGAGGAATATCGTCCGTACTGTAGCTGATATAACATTGAGGAATATCGTCCGTGATGTAGCTGGTATAATACTGAGGAATATCGTCCGTGATGTAGCTGGTATAACATTGAGGAATATCGTCTGTGATGTAGCTGGTATAACACTGAGGAATATTGTCCGTGATGCAGCTGATATAACATTGAGGAATATCGTCCGTGATGTAGCTGGTATAACATTGAGGAATATCATACGTGATGTAACTGGTATAACATTGAGAAATACCGTCCGTGATGTAACTGGTATAACGTTGAGGAATACCGTCTGTGATGTAGCTGGTATAACATTCCGTCCGTGATGTAGCTGGTATAACGTTGTGTAATACCGTCCGTGATGTAGCTGGTATAACATACCGTCCGTGATGTAGCTGGTATAACATACCGTCCGTGATGTAGCCGGTATAAGGTTGAGGAATACCGTCCGTGATGTAGCTGGTATAACATACCGTCCGTGATGTAGCTGGTATAACGTTGAGGAATACCGTCCGTGATGTAGCTGGTATAACATACCGTCTGGGATGTAGCTGGTATAACATACCGTCCGTGATGTAGCTGGTATAACACTGCGGTATTTTTCCGGAGAATGATAGTATATAGGCCCAAGCATCGTCACTTTGCGTAAGTTTTTTCCTAAGTTACTAAACCATCCAAGTTTTTTCTCTGATAACTGGAAAATGTGTAACTTATGTAAAGGACCATAATGGAAATAAGTCGCTCTGTCTCTACACATATGCTGCTATGTATGATAATCTATGGAACTGTATTTGTGTATACATGAATAAACTTATAAACTTAACTATGAAAAGGCTACTAGATGAGGTACGTTAATACGGACAGATTGTGGGAATAAGACAGGCATGCACTGTCAACGAAGATATTCCCAACTGGTGGCTTTTCAATCCTGTCAAGTCTGACAAGTTCAACAGTGACGAAACATTTGCTGTAATAAACATTTATTGTTCGTATGTCATTCCACTGAACGACTCAATTTTTTTTTCAAAGAATAGTCATACCTGGAACCCGCCGTTCCAGGTATTCAGTGGAGCTCCGCTAGCCAGCCCCTCTGACCACTGGATTATACTGGATACATACCTGGAACCCGCTGTTCCAGGTATTCAGTGGAGCTCCGCTAGCCAGCCCCTCTGACCACTGGATTATACTGGATACATACCTGGAACCCGCCGTTCCAGGTATTCAGTGGAGCTCCGCTAGCCAGCCCCTCTGACCACTGGATTGTACTGGATACATACCTGGAACCCGCCGTTCCAGGTATTCAGTGGAGCTCCGCTAGCCAGCCCCTCTGACCACTGGATTATACTGGATGCATTAAGAATCTCAACCTTATTTTAATTACTGTTAGCTACCACCTCTGACAGCAACATCAACTGCATGATCAGATATAGCTCCTTGCCCTCATAGGCATATCAGTGCGTCGAAAATCTTGCAGTTGACGTGGCATGCAAGATAGAGCTGAGATTCATAGTAAAATCATTATTGGCTAATAATTAGAGCGGTGAGGTAGCAGTAGCCCAACCACAGTGTGGAGTTGAAGATTGAGACACTTATGCAACATATGGGAATCTTTATTAAGGAAACGTTTCGTCACACAGTGACTTCATCAGCCCAATACAAAGCAGAAAGGGCTAAGGAGAGGAGGAGTTGAGGCAATCAGTCCCTCACCCTGGAATTGATGTGTTTAGTCGATCACTTTTGTAGAAAGTACAGCACAGGGCCGGAGAAGTGACTTATTGTAGTCAGGAGAGTGGAAGCAGGAGGAGGCGGGATCACTGTGGAACCATCCGCTAGTGTAAGTAGATCTTCGTCTAAAGGATGGACAAGTATTGAAGAATTCCTTCCCATGTGTTGCATAACGGTCTGGAGTTTTGAGACTCTCTGATCACGGGTTCAAACCCTACCCATGGTATGGTTTATGTTGCATAAGTGTCTCAATCTTCAACTTGTCGGTTTTCAAACCATTTATCACATACAATGAAGTCTTAAGTACTGGACACTCTCATTATACTCATTGGACTGCTCCTCATTATACATATACAGATAAATATATACATTACATACAATGTATAGATCCCAGCGATACCTATACATTGTACATAAAGCAAATAATTCAAGCTTTACTTAGATAAAACAAATGAGAAGTTGCTCCCTTAAATTTTTGAAGAGCCTAAAACTTTCGTAGGCCTTGGATAGTGTGCCCAGCGGATGATCCAGCCCTGGGTACTATGCCAAGGACTGGATTATGAAGGTCTGGATAAACAAGGTCTCTGCACTGTGCCCATTAAGTGAACAATTCCTGATGTATTATAGTGGAATGAGTTAAAATGTACAAGACAGGTCGAAGAAAAGAGGCAGGAACGAACTAGAAGTGGAGATGAGTAATACCAAAAGTAAGGTGAAGAGGAGAGAAAGAAGGTAAAGGGAATTGTAGAAAAGGAAAGAGAGAGAGAGAGGAGAGATGAGAAGGAGAGGTGAAAGATGGATGAGTGCGAAGGGGAGGGTAATGAGAAGAGGGAATAAAGATGAAGGCATAGGAAAAGAGAGAGATGAGAGGAAGAGAGAGAGAGAGAGAAGGGAGGGAGAGAGAGAGAGAGAAGGGAGGGAGAGAGAGAGAGAGAAGGGAGGGAGAGAGAGAGAGAGGGAGGTCAATGTTCGATGCAGGTGTTGTGACAGCCGCTGTACAAACACACCTGTGTTAGTCCACGTAATTGTTCCCTGGCACCTGTCACTCATCACTTTCTGTCTTTGTTGTCCCTGGCACCTGTCAGTCATCAGTCTGTCTTGGCACTGTTTTTGCTGTCCCAGGAGTTCAACAACTCTTTAGCCAAACTTAGTTATGGAGTCTCGAGTTAATGTGTCAGTGACCAAAACTTGACAAACCCATCAGTCTGAAATATTTTTTGCTGGATGTCTGTCAACACTGTTAGAAAATGTGACATCTAAAACATGTAGACATCTCTAGAGCATACTAGAAATATTTCTTTGCTGGATCTCTGTCAACACTTAGAAAATGCAACCTCTATAACATGCAGACATCTCTGCAGCATAAATGGGGAGAAATCAGAGTGGGGAAGCGTCACGAGCGGTGTTCCAAAGGGGTCAGTGTTGGGCCCTCTGACTAGCAACTAACCTGTTTCAGGATATATCTTAGTCTAGTTATAATGTCAAATTTAAGAGGCTTCTCCATAGCGCGTTTTAATAAGACTGTGAATTATAACTAGATTATTATGAGCCAACTAAATAAAAATTTAGATCTTTAATGACAAAGGTGTCTAGGTTGTATTCATACAACCAATGCAAATTGAATAATAAATGAATAGAGATAAAATCCTACACAAGTCTTGTAGTATCTTACTATACTTAAATTAAGTTATTTTATACTTTGCATATTGTGCTATAGGCACGTAGAGATAATTTTTCTTAGCAAGTACCATCTGGTATATAATTGATATTCACTCATCAACACAGTAATAATATAATTATGTGTATACATATATGTATATGTATGTGTATATGTATGTATGAGCTCGGTAATATTCGGTATAACTCGAGAAAACTCGATTTGACTTAGAAATTGACTGACAATACCAAGTAATTAAGCAGGTTAACCTCTCAACCACCAAGGAAATCAGTTTGGTTGAATATGACGAACCATCACCAAACAGCAATAATGCTTAAAGCAGCAGTACACAGGAAGGAACAAGGAGACAACAACGACACTAACTGGAAGACCATCAGCAAATCCTCCCTGAAAGCATAAAACTCCCTTATAACTGAAACAGGAGTTCAGCAATTCAGAGTTCCCGACTACGACAGTGTGTACATGCCAGAACAATGTAAGTCGAGACCAGAGATACAGTGTCTCACAACACACAATCTCTGTAAACATCAAATATCACTGTCTCAATAATGTTCTGTGAACAGAGGAATGACATGTATGTCCCAGCTCACCAACGGTGACTATACGAAAATCAGAGTCTACATCACATGCGTTGACTGAACAAAGACATGATGTTTCCAACATGGGAAGCAGCGAGAGTGAGAGAGAGGGAGGCAGGGCAGGCAGCCATGCCAACACTTGCCTAGTACCAGCTTACCCTTGACACCAACTATGAAACAAGCGGGCAGGCAACAGTGGTGGCAGCCAGTCAGAACCCTCCAACAGTGAGCACAATGTGAGGTGCAGCTGTTACGTCCTACCTAAACACATAACCTAACATAATAAGTAATACAGTAATATAAAGCAGGATATTTTAATTTTAGCTTTAAATATACACATCGGTAATATAAAATTATATGAAAATCCAATAATATATATATATATATATATATATATATATATATATATATATATATATATATATATATATATATATATATATATATATATATATATATATATATATATTGCATCTTTTTCAGGGAGTGCAACAGTACTAACCATTTTCAGATATTCTGGGAACAATAAAAAATAAAATATCCTCCAAAATACCTTTTAGTGATGGCAGGTTGATAAAAGCATTGTCATGAATATTTAATATTTTTATTCTAACTTTTCGAACAATTTATTACCATCTTGATGCCCCACTCCACAAAGGTGGCAGGGACAACACGGGTTTAGAGCAGGTCGCTCCTGCCTGTCCCAGCTACTGGACCACTATGACAAGGTCCTGGATGCTGTAGAGGATAAACAAAATACAGATGTAGTATACACAGACACAAATAACCTGCACATAGAAGAGAGGAGCGAAACGTCGGCGTAAGCTCCTCTCTTCTATGTGCGGGTTATTTGTGTATTCCTCCAGTCACGGTATTGTGCCTTTTGTTATTTAGTATACACAGACTTTGCAAAAGCCTTTACCATGTGTGACCATGGTGTAACAGCACACAAAATGTGTGATAAAACAATAACAGGAAAAGTTGGTAGATGGATCTATAACTTCCTGATAAATAGAACACAGAGTAATAGTAAATAGAATAAAGTCTACGGCAGCGCAAGGCACACTACTCCCTCCCCAGGGCCGGATTTAGGGGAGGGGCGCCGGGCCCCCGACTAGAAGGGGCTCCCCGCCAAATGATGAAAAATATTATGACACACATTATACTGAGAATTGAATAGTTGTGACGAATGGTTTGTAAAAACAGACATGTTGAAGAATTGAGACACTTATGCAACATATGGGAATCTTTACTGAAGAAACGTTTCGCCACACAGTGGCTTCATCAGTCCAATACAAAGTAGAAAGGCGTAAGGAGAGGAGGAGTTTTAGGTAATCAGTCCCTCAGCCTGGAGTCAATGTGTTCAGTCCATCAATCTTGTAGAATGTACAGCATAGGGCCGTAGACGTGGCTTATATACTGTAGTGAGGTGAGGTGAAGCAGGAGGAGGCGGGGTCATAGTGGTGCCATCCACTAGTCGAAGTAGGTCTTCGTCCAAAGGTTGGACAAGTGTTGAAGAATTGAATAGATTGCAAAAAGAGAAAATGTATGCAAAAGTTTAAATTGTGGTGGGATTGTCACTTTGAGCCATCTGATCGCTAGTGTCACATCAGTGGTACAAGTGCATCGTCAGCTGCATGACGCGAGGATGACTCACAGCACATCATCATCCTGGGTGTGCAGGGTGCTGCAGTATGAATGACTACTTGATGGTGGTTAGTATATGAATATTAATATGTTAGTGAGAACCGGCTACAAACTAGCATGAACCAAGGGCAGCTTGTGAACATGACGGTCATCAGCATGAAGCTAGGGCAGCTTGTGAACTTGATGGTCATGAACATGAAGCTAGGGCAACTTGTGAACCTGATGGTCATGAACATGAAGCTAGGGCAACTTGTGAACCTGATGGTCATGAACATGAAGCTAGGGCAACTTGTGAACCTGATGGTCATGAACATGAACCAAGGGCAGCTTGTGAACCTGATGGCCATGAACATGAAGCTAGGGCAACTTGTGAACCTGATGGTCATGAACATGAACCAAGGGCAACTAGTGAACCTGATGGTCATGAACATGAAGCTAGGGCAACTTGTGAACCTGATGGTCATGAACATGAACCAAGGGCAACTTGTGAACCTGATGGTCATGAACATGAAGCTAGGGCAACTTGTGAACCTGATGGTCATGAACATGAAGCTAGGGCAACTTGTGAACCTGATGGTCATGAACATGAACCAAGGGCAGTTTGTGAACCTGATGGTCATGAAAATGAAGCTAGGGCAACTTGTGAACCTGATGGTCATGAACATGAAGCTAGGGCAACTTGTGAACCTGATGGTCATGAACATGAAGCTAGGGCAACTTGTGAACCTGATGGTCATGAACATGAAGCTAGGGCAGCTTGTGAACCTGATGGTCATGAATATGAACCAAGGGCAACTTGTGAACCTGATGGATATGAACATGAACCAAGGGCAACTTGTGAACCTGATGGTCATGAACATGAACCAAGGGCAGCTTGTGAACCTGATGGTCATGAACATGAAGCTAGGGCAACTTGTGAACCTGATGGTCATGAACATGAAGCTAGGGCAACTTGTGAACCTGATGGTCATGAACATGAAGCTAGGGCAACTTGTGAACCTGATGGTCATGAACATGAAGCTAGGGCAGCTTGTGAACCTGATGGTCATGAACATGAAGCTAGGGCAACTTGTGAACCTGATGGTCATGAACATGAACCAAGGGCAGCTTGTGAACCTGATGGTCATGAACATGAAGCTAGGGCAACTTGTGAACCTGATGGTCATGAACATGAAGCTAGGGCAACTTGTGAACCTGATGGTCATGAACATGAACCAAGGGCAACTTGTGAACCTGATGGTCATGAACATGAAGCTAGGGCAACTTGTGAACCTGATGGTCATGAACATGAACCAAGGGCAACTTGTGAACCTGATGGTCATGAACATGAAGCTAGGGCAGCTTGTGAACCTGATGGTCATGAACATGAAGCTAGGGCAACTTGTGAACCTGATGGTCATGAACATGAACCAAGGGCAGCTTGTGAACCTGATGGTCATGAACATGAAGCTAGGGCAACTTGTGAACCTGATGGTCATGAACATGAACCAAGGGCAACTTGTGAACCTGATGGTCATGAACATGAAGCTAGGGCAGCTTGTGAACCTGATGGTCATGAACATGAAGCTAGGGCAGCTTGTGAACCTGATGGTCATGAACATGAAGCTAGGGCAGCTTGTGAACCTGATGGTCATGAACATGAAGCTAGGGCAGCTTGTGAACCTGATGGTCATGAACATGAAGCTAGGGCAACTTGTGAACCTGATAGTCATGAACATAAATCAAGGGCAACTTGCGAACCTGATGGTCATGAACATGAACCAAGGGCAGCTTGTGAACCTGATGGTCATGAACATGAAGCTAGAGCAACTTGTGAACCTGATGGTCATGAACATGAAGCTAGGGCAACTTGTGAACCTGATGGTCATGAACATGAAGCTAGGGCAACTTGTGAACATGATGGTCATGAACATGAAGCTAGGGCAACTTGTGAACATGATGGTCATGAATATGAAGCTAGGGCAGCTTGTGAACCTGATGGTCATGAACATGAAGCTAGGGCAGCTTGTGAACCTGATGGTCATGAACATGAACCAAGGGCAGCTTGTGAACCTGATGGTCATGAACATGAACCAAGGGCAGCTTGTGAACCTGATGGTCATGAACATGAAGCTAGGGCAACTTGTGAACCTGATGGTCATGAACATGAAGCTAGGGCAGCTTGTGAACCTGATGGTCATGAACATGAAGCTAGGGCAACTTGTGAACCTGATGGTCATGAACATGAAGCTAGGGCAACTTGTGAACCTGATGGTCATGAACATGAACCAAGGGCAGCTTGTGAACCTGATGGTCATGAACATGAACCAAGGGCAACTTGTGAACCTGATGGTCATGAACATGAAGTTAGGGCAGCTTGTGAACCTGATGGTCATGAACATGAAGCTAGGGCAGCTTGTGAAGCTGATGGTCATGAACATGAACCAAGGGCAACTTGTGAACCTGATGGTCATGAACATGAACCAAGGGCAACTTGTGAACCTGATGGTCATGAACATGAAGCTAGGGCAACTTGTGAACCTGATGGTCATGAACATGAAGCTAGGGCAACTTGTGAACCTGATGGTCATGAACATGAAGCTAGGGCAGCTTGTGAACCTGATGGTCATGAACATGAAGCTAGGGCAGCTTGTGAACCTGATGGTCATGAACATGAACCAAGGGCAACTTGTGAACCTGATGGTCATGAACATGAAGCTAGGGCAACTTGTGAACCTGATGGTCATGAACATGAAGCTAAGGCAACTTGTGAACCTGATGGTCATGAACATGAAGCTAGGGCAACTTGTGAACCTGATGGTCATGAACATGAAGCTAGGGCAGCTTGTGAACCTGATTTTCATGAACATGAACCAAGGGCAGCTTGTGAACCTGATGGTCATGAACATGAAGCTAGGGCAACTTGTGAACCTGATGGTCATGAACATGAAGCTAGGGCAACTTGTGAACCTGATGGTCATGAACATGAAGCTAGGGCAACTTGTGAACCTGATGGTCATGAACATGAAGCTAGGGCAGCTTGTGAACCTGATGGTCATGAACATGAAGCTAGGGCAGCTTGTGAACCTGATGGTCATGAACATGAAGCTAGGGCAACTTGTGAACCTGATGGTCATGAACATGAAGCAAGGGCAACTTGTGAACCTGATAGTCATGAACATGAAGCTAGGGCAACTTGTGAACCTGATGGTCATGAACATGAAGCTAGGGCAGCTTGTGAACCTGATGGTCATGAACATGAAGCTAGGGCAACTTGTGAACCTGATGGTCATGAACATGAAGCTAGGGCAACTTTTGAACCTGATGGACATGAACATGAAGCTAGGGCAACTTGTGAACCTGATGGTCATGAACATGAAGCTAGGGCAACTTGTGAACTTGATGGTCATGAACATGAAGCTAGGGCAACTTGTGAACCTGATGGTCATGAACATGAAGCTAGGGCAGCTTAGGAACCTGATGGTCATGAACATGAAGCTAGGGCAGCTTGTGAACCTGATGGTCATGAACATGAACCAAGGGCAACTTGTGAACCTGATGGTCATGAACATGAAGCTAGGGCAACTTGTGAACCTGATGGTCATGAACATGAACCAAGGGAAGCTTGTGAACCTGATGGTCATGAACATGAACCAAGGGCAGCTTGTGAACCTGATGGTCATGAACATGAAGCTAGGGCAGCTTGTGAACCTGATGGTCATGAACATAAACCAAGGGCAACTTGTGAACCTGATGGTCATGAACATGAAGCTAGGGCAACTTGTGAACCTGATGGTCATGAACATGAACCAAGGGCAACTTGTGAACCTGATGGTCATGAACATGAAGCTAGGGCAACTTGTGAACCTGATGGTCATGAACATGAAGCTAGGGCAGCTTGTGAACCTGATGGTCATGAACATGAACCAAGGGCAGCTTGTGAACCTGATGGTCATGAACATGAAGCTAGGGCAGCTTGTGAACCTGATGGTCATGAACATGAAGCTAGGGCAACTTGTGAACCTGATGGTCATGAACATGAACCAAGGGCAGCTTGTGAACCTGATGGTCATGAACATGAAGCTAGGGCAACTTGTGAACCTGATGGTCATGAACATGAAGCTAGGGCAGCTTGTGAACCTGATGGTCATAAACATGAAGCTAGGGCAACTTGTGAACCTGATGGTCATGAACATGAAGCTAGGGCAACTTGTGAACCTGATGGTCATGAACATGAAACTAGGGCAACTTGTGAACCTGATGGTCATGAACATCAAGCTAGGGCAGCTTGTGAACGTGATGGTCATGAACATGAAGCTAGGACAACTTGTGAACATGATGGTCATGAACATGAAGCTAGGGCAGCTTGTGAACCTGATGGTCATGAACATGAAGCTAGGGCAACTTGTGAACCTGATGGTCATGAACATGAACCAAGGGCAACCTGTAAACCTGATGGTCATGAACATGAAGCTAGGGCAACTTGTGAACCTGATGGTCATGAACATGAAGCTAGGGCAACTTGTGAACCTGATGGTCATGAACATGAAGCTAGGGCAACTTGTGAACCTGATGGTCATGAACATGAAGCTAGGGCAGCTTGTGAACCTGATGGTCATGAACATGAAGCTAGGGCAGCTTGTGAACCTGATGGTCATGAACATGAACCAAGGGCAGCTTGTGAACCTGATGGTCATGAACATGAAGCTAGGGCAACTTGTGAACCTGATGGTCATGAACATGAAGCTAGGGCAGCTTGTGAACATGATGGTCATGAACATGAAGCTAGGGCAACTTGTGAACATGATGGTCATGAACATGAACCAAGGGCAACTTGTGAACCTGATGGTCATGAACATGAAGCTAGGGCAGCTTGTGAACATGATGGTCATGAACATGAAGCTAGGGCAACTTGTGAACATGATGGTCATGAACATGAAGCTAGGGCAGCTTGTGAACATGATGGTCATGAACATGAACCAAGGGCAACTTGTGAACCTGTTGGTCATGAACATGAACCGAGGGCAACTTGTGAACCTGATAGTCATGAACATGAAGCTAGGGCAGCTTGTGAACCTGATGGTCATGAACATGAAGCTAGGGCAGCTTGTGAACCTGATGGTCATGAACATGAAGCTAGGGCAACTTGTGAACCTGATGGTCATGAACATGAAGCTAGGGCAACTTGTGAACCTGATGGTCATGAACATGAAGCTAGGGCAACTTGTGAACCTGATGGTCATGAACATGAAGCTAGGGCAGCTTGTGAACATGATGGTCATGAACATGAAGCTAGGGCAACTTGTGAACCTGATGGTCATGAACATGAAGCTAGGGCAGCTTGTGAACATGATGGTCATGAACATGAAGCTAGGGCAACTTGTGAACCTGATGGTCATGAACATCAACCAAGGGCAACTTGTGAACCTGATGGTCATGAACATGAAGCTAGGGCAGCTTGTGAACCTGATGGTCATGAACATGAAGCTAGGGCAACTTGTGAACCTGATGGTCATGAACATGAAGCTAGGGCAACTTGTGAACCTGATGGTCATGAACATGAAGCTAGGGCAACTTGTGAACCTGATGGTCATGAACATGAACCAAGGGCAACTTGTAAACCTGATGGTCATGAACATGAAGCTAGGGCAACTTGTGAACCTGATGGTCATGAACATGAAGCTAGGGCAACTTGTGAACCTGATGGTCATGAACATGAAGCTAGGGCAGCTTGTGAACCTGATGGTCATGAACATGAAGCTAGGGCAACTTGTGAACGTGATGGTCATGAACATGAAGCTAGGGCAGCTTGTGAACCTGATGGTCATGAACATGAAGCTTGGGCAACTTGTGAACGTGATGGTCATGAACATGAAGCTAGGGCAGCTTGTGAACCTGATGGTCATGAACATGAAGCTAGGGCAACTTGTGAACGTGATGGTCATGAACATGAAGCTAGGGCAGCTTGTGAACCTGATGGTCATGAACATGAACCAAGGGCAACTTGTGAACGTGATGGTCATGAACATGAAGCTAGGGCAACTTGTGAACCTGATGGTCATGAACATGAAGCTAGGGCAGCTTGTGAACCTGATGGTCATGAACATGAAGCTAGGGCAGCTTGTGAACCTGATGGTCATGAACATGAAGCTAGGGCAGCTTGTGAACCTGATGGTCATGAACATGAAGCTAGGGCAGCTTGTGAACCTGATGGTCATGAGCATGAAGCTAGGGCAGCTTGTGAACCTGATGGTCATGAACATGAAGCTAGGGCAACTTGTGAACCTGATGGTCATGAACATGAACCAAGGGCAGCTTGTGAACCTGATGGTCATGAACATGAAGCTAGGGCAGCTTGTGAACCTGATGGTCATGAACATGAACCAAGGGCAGCTTGTGAACCTGATGGTCATGAACATGAAGCTAGGGCAGATTGTGAACCTGATGGTCATGAACATGAACCAAGGGCAGCTTGTGAACCTGATGGTCATGAACATGAAGCTAGGGCAGCTTGTGAACCTGATGGTCATGAGCATGAACCAAGGGCAACTTGTGAACCTGATGGTCATGAACATGAACCAAGGGCAACTTGTGAACCTGATGGTCATGAACATGAAGCTAGGGCAGCTTGTGAACCTGATGGTCATGAACATGAACCAAGGGCAGCTTGTGAACCTGATGGTCATGAACATGAAGCTAGGGCAGCTTGTGAACCTGATGGTCATGAGCATGAACCAAGGGCAGCTTGTGAACCTGATGGTCATGAACATGAACCAAGGGCAACTTGTGAACCTGATGGTCATGAACATGAACCAAGGGCAACTTGTGAACCTGATGGTCATGAACATGAACCAAGGGCAACTTGTAAACCTGATGGTCATGAACATGAAGCTAGGGCAACTTGTGAACGTGATGGTCATGAACATGAAGCTAGGGCAACTTGTGAACCTGATGGTCATGAACATGAAGCTAGGGCAACTTGTGAACCTGATGGTCATGAACATGAACCAAGGGCAGCTTGTGAACCTGATGGTCATGAGCATGAACCAAGGGCAACTTGTGAACCTGATGGTCATGAGCATGAAGCTAGGGCAGCTTGTGAACCTGATGGTCATGAGCATGAACCAAGGGCAACTTGTGAACCTGATGGTCATGAACATGAAGCTAGGGCAGCTTGTGAACCTGATGGTCATGAACATGAAGCTAGGGCAGCTTGTGAACCTGATGGTCATGAGCATGAACCAAGGGCAGCTTGTGAACCTGATGGTCATGAACATGAACCAAGGGCAGCTTGTGAACCTGATGGTCATGAGCATGAACCAAGGGCAGCTTGTGAACCTGATGGTCATGAACATGAACCAAGGGCAGCTTGTGAACCTGATGGTCATGAGCATGAACCAAGGGCAGCTTGTGAACCTGATGGTCATGAGCATGAACCAAGGGCAGCTTGTGAACCTGATGGTCATGAGCATGAACCAAGGGCAACTTGTGAACCTGATGGTCATGAGCATGAACCAAGGGCAACTTGTGAACCTGATGGTCATGAGCATGAACCAAGGGCAACTTGTGAACCTGATGGTCATGAACATGAAGCTAGGGCAACTTGTGAACCTGATGGTCATGAACATGAAGCTAGGGCAACTTGTGAACCTGATGGTCATGAACATGAAGCTAGGGCAACTTGTGAACGTGATGGTCATGAACATGAAGCTAGGGCAACTTGTGAACCTGATGGTCATGAACATGAAGCTAGGGCAACTTGTGAACCTGATGGTCATGAACATGAAGCTAGGGCAACTTGTGAACCTGATGGTCATGAGCATGAACCAAGGGCAACTTTTGAACCTGATGGTCATGAACATGAAGCTAGGGCAACTTGTGAACCTGATGGTCATGAACATGAAGCTAGGGCAACTTGTGAACCTGATGGTCATGAGCATGAACCAAGGGCAACTTGTGAACCTGATGGTCATGAACATGAAGCTAGTGCAACTTGTGAACCTGATGGTCATGAACATGAAGCTAGGGCAACTTGTGAACCTGATGGTCATGAACATGAACCAAGGGCAACTTGTGAACCTGATGGTCATGAGCATGAACCAAGGGCAACTTGTGAACCTGATGGTCATGAGCATGAACCAAGGGCAACTTGTGAACCTGATGGTCATGAGCATGAACCAAGGGCAACTTGTGAACCTGATGGTCATGAACATGAACCAAGGGCAACTTGTGAACCTGATGGTCACGAGCATGAACCAAGGGCAACTTGTGAACCTGATGGTCATGAGCATGAACCAAGGGCAACTTGTGAACCTGATGGTCATGAACATGAACCAAGGGCAACTTGTGAACCTGATGGTCACGAGCATGAACCAAGGGCAACTTGTGAATATGATGGTCATGAACATGAACCAAGGGCAACTTGTGAACCTGATGGTCACGAGCATGAACCAAGGGCAACTTGTGAACCTGATGGTCACGAGCATGAACCAAGGGCAACTTGTGAACCTGATGGTCATGAACATGAACCAAGGGCAACTTGTGAACCTGATGGTCACGAGCATGAACCAAGGGCAACTTGTGAACCTGATGGTCATGAACATGAACCAAGGGCAACTTGTGAACCTGATGGTCATGAACATGAACCAAGGGCAACTTGTGAACCTGATGGTCACGAGCATGAACCAAGGGCAACTTGTGAACCTGATGGTCATGAACATGAAGCTAGGGCAACTTGTGAACCTGATGGTCATGAACATGAACCAAGGGCAACTTGTGAACCTGATGGTCATGAGCATGAACCAAGGGCAACTTGTGAACCTGATGGTCATGAACATGAACCAAGGGCAACTTGTGAACCTGATGGTCATGAACATGAACCAAGGGCAACTTGTGAACCTGATGGTCACGAGCATGAACCAAGGGCAACTTGTGAACCTGATGGTCATGAACATGAAGCTAGGGCAACTTGTGAACCTGATGGTCATGAGCATGAACCAAGGGCAACTTGTGAACCTGATGGTCATGAGCATGAACCAAGGGCAACTTGTGAACCTGATGGTCATGAACATGAACCAAGGGCAACTTGTGAACCTGATGGTCATGAACATGAACCAAGGGCAACTTGTGAACCTGATGGTCATGAACATGAACCAAGGGCAACTTGTGAACCTGATGGTCATGAACATGAACCAAGGGCAACTTGTGAACCTGATGGTCATGAACATGATCCAAGGGCAACTTGTGAACCTGATGGTCATGAACATGAAGCTAGGGCAACTTGTGAACCTGATGGTCATGAGCATGAACCAAGGGCAACTTGTGAACCTGATGGTCATGAACATGAACCAAGGGCAACTTGTGAACCTGATGGTCATGAACATGAACCAAGGGCAACTTGTGAACCTGATGGTCATGAACATGAACCAAGGGCAACTTGTGAACCTGATGGTCACGAGCATGAACCAAGGGCAACTTGTGAACCTTATGGTCATGAACATGAAGCTAGGGCAACTTGTGAACCTGATGGTCATGAACATGAACCAAGGGCAACTTGTGAACCTGATGGTCATGAACATGAACCAAGGGCAACTTGTGAACCTGATGGTCACGAGCATGAACCAAGGGCAACTTGTGAACCTTATGGTCATGAACATGAAGCTAGGGCAACTTGTGAACCTGATGGTCATGAACATGAACCAAGGGCAGCTTGTGAACCTGATGGTCATGAACATGAACCAAGGGCAGCTTGTGAACCTGATGGTCATGAACATGAACCAAGGGCAGCTTGTGAACCTGATGGTCATGAACATGAACCAAGGGCAACTTGTGATCCTGATGGTCATGAACATAGAATCTGACATCCTGCACTCCTTGGATTTTGATGGAGTCATCAGAAAAGCACAGAATGTACCTGGCTTATAATATTTTATCTGGCTGAAGATAACTCCTCATAAGTCTCTACATTTTTTTTGAGTTACACTTGCAAATGAACCCAAAGGCTGCTAAAATACGCTATAAATCCAATTTATTGTTTCATTTGTTCAGCTTTAGAGAATGATGCGTATATTGAGAGTGACGAAAGTTATCCGACGAGAAACATAAAAGTCTTCTAAGCATTAGAGTTAGACCTTTTCAATGTAAGGGGCCCCCCACCACACTGAGCCCTGGGCCCCCCACCACACTGAGCCCCGGGCCCCCACCACACTGAGCCCCGGGTCCCCCACCACACTGAGCCCCGGGTCCCCCACCACACTGAGCCCCGGGTCCCCCACCACACTGAGCCCCGGGTCCCGCACCACACTGAGCCCCGGGTCCCGCACCACACTGAGCCCCGGGTCCCCCACCACACTGAGCCCCGGGCCCCCACCACACTGAGCCCCGGGTCCCCCACCACACTGAGCCCCGGGTCCCGCACCACACTGAGCCCCGGGTCCCGCACCACACTGAGCCCCGGGTCCCGCACCACACTGAGCCCCGGGTCCCCCACCACCTAAATCCAGCACTGTTACTCCCATCCTATTCCTCATCCTCATATATGACATAGAGATGTAAGCCATAGCTCCGTGTATTCCTTTAGTGACCTCCATCAAAGACATCGCAAGACTCCAAGTTGACATCAATCAAATCTTCAAATGGACTGCTCATAACAACACGAAGGTTAATGAAAAAAAATTTTAACTGCTCAGATATGGAAAACTTGAGGAAATTAAGACTGTATCAGGGTATACAACAAATTCTAACTACGCAATAGAGCGAAAAAGTAATGTGAAGAACCTAGGAGTGATAATGTCAGAGGATCTCACCTTCAAAGACCACAACAATGTGTCTACCTCATCTGCTAGAAAAATGATAGGATGGAAAATGGGAGCCTTCAGAACTAGGTAAGCCAAGCCCATGATGATTCTCTTCAAATCGCTTGTGCTCTCTAGGCTGGAATACTGCTGTACACTAACGGCCCCTTCAAGGCAGCGGAAATTGCTGATCTGGAGAGTGTACAAAGAACTTTCACGACACACATAAGTGCGATAAGGCACCTAAATTACTGGGAACAGTCGAGGTTCCTTGATTTTTATTCCCTGGAACGCAGGCGAGAGATTATTATTATTATAATCAAAGGGGAAGCGCTAAACCCGTAGGATTATACAGCGCCCGGGGGGGGGGATGTGGAAGGCATTCAGGCTTAATTCGGGGAACTGGAGCACAGTTCAAATTCCCTAAATCAAGAGCCCCTCACCAAC
The DNA here is from genome assembly GCF_038502225.1 of Cherax quadricarinatus. Classification (NCBI taxonomy): domain Eukaryota; kingdom Metazoa; phylum Arthropoda; class Malacostraca; order Decapoda; family Parastacidae; genus Cherax; species Cherax quadricarinatus. Next base: position 31,940,331 of record NC_091329.1, on the reverse strand, counting down.
ATCAAGGAACCTTCCATGAGGGGCGCAGGCGAGAGAGATATATGATAAAATACACTTGGAAAAATCCTAGACGAATTAGTACAAAACTTGCACACGAAAATCACTCCCTACGAAGACTCGGCAGGAGATGCAACATTCCCCCAATGAAAAGCAGGGGCGCGATATGTACACTAAGAGACTACACAATAAATGTCAGGGGCCCAAGACTGTTCAATTGCCTCGCGGCATATATAAAGGGGATTACCGATAGACCCCTAGCTGTCTTCAAGAAGGCAATGGACAGGCACCTAAAGTGAGTACCTGACTAGCCGGGCTGTGGTTCTTACGTTGCACTGCATGCGGCTAACAGTAGCAGCCTGACTGATCAGGCTCTGATCCACCATGAGGCCTGGTCTCGGACCGAGCCTCGGGGGTGTTGATCCCCGAAACCCTCTCCAGGTATACTCCAGGTATTATGTAGGGAAGGACCGAAGATGGTGTGTGACGTCTGCAATGTGTTCTCTTCTTACTTATGGTTTCTTCAGAGAGCCGTTCTTATTTCTCTGTTAACTGATCAACTTATTCTTATATACATAACAGTTATCTTAGTTATTTTTGTTTGTTTGTAGTGACTAATTGCAGTGACTAACTACTGTTAGTCCCACTAACACTTCTCGTTCTTCTCGTCCACCGAGCTACCCTTACTCACCTCTACAGCCTTATATGACACACACAGTTTATACAAATGTTTCGTATATTATAGGTATATCAGTGGTTCTTCAGTGGTAACCAGCACTGGTACACCAGTGGTTCTTCAGTGGTAACCAGCACTGGTACACCAGTGGTTCTTCAGTGGTAACCAGCACTGGTACACCAGTGGTTCTTCAGTGGTAACCAGCACTGGTACACCAGTGGTTCTTCAGTGGTAACCAGCACTGGTACACCAGTGGTTCTTCAGTGGTAACCAGCACTGGTACACCAGTGGTTCTTCAGTGGTAACCAGCACTGGTACACCAGTGGTTCTTCAGTGGTAACCAGCACTGGTACACCAGTGGTTCTTCAGTGGTAACCAGCACTGGTACACCAGTGGTTCTTCAGTGGTAACCAGCACTGGTACACCAATGGTTCTTCAGTGGTAACCAGCACTGGTACACCAGTGGTTCTTCAGTGGTAACCAGCACTGGTACACCAGTGGTTCTTCAGTGGTAACCAGCACTGGTATACCAGTGGTTCTTCAGTGGTAACCAGCACTGGTACACCAGTGGTTCTTCAGTGGTAACCAGCACTGGTACACCAGTGGTTCTTCAGTGGTAACCAGCACTGGTACACCAGTGGTTCTTCAGTGGTAACCAGCACTGGTACACCAGTGGTTCTTCAGTGGTAGCCAGCACTGGTACACCAGTGGTTCTTCAGTGGTAACCAGCACTGGTACACCAGTGGTTCTTCAGTGGTAACCAGCACTGGTACACCAGTGGTTCTTCAGTGGTAACCAGCACTGGTACACCAGTGGTTCTTCAGTGGTAGCCAGCACTGGTAAACCAGTGGTTCTTCAGTGGTAACCAGCACTGGTACACCAGTGGTTCTTCAGTGGTAACCAGCACTGGTACACCAGTGGTTCTTCAGTGGTAACCAACACTGGTACACCAGTGGTTCTTCAGTGGTAGGCAACACTGGTGCACCAGTGGTTCTTCAGTGGTAACCAGCACTGGTATGGTAGCCAGCACTGGTACACCAGTGGTTCTTCAGTGGTAGCCAACACTGGTAAACCAGTGGTTCTTCAGTGGTAACCAGCACTGGTACACCAGTGGTTCTTCAGTGGTAACCAGCACTGGTACACCAGTGGTTCTTCAGTGGTAGCCAGCACTGGTACACCAGTGGTTCTTCAGTGGTAGCCAGCACTGGTACACCAGTGGTTCTTCAGTGGTAGCCAGCACTGGTACACCAGTGGTTCTTCAGTGGTAGCCAGCACTGGTACTGGTTCTTCAGTGGTACACCAGTGGTTCTTCAGTGGTAGGCAACACTGGTGCACCAGTGGTTCTTCAGTGGTAACCAACACTGGTACACCAATGGTTCTTCAGTGGTAGCCAGCACTGGTGCACCAATGGTTCTTCAGTGGTAGCCAACACTGGTACACCATTGGTTCTTCAGTGGAAGTCAGCACTGGTACACCAATGGTTCTTCAGTGGAAGTCAGCACTGGTACACCAATGGTTCTTCAGTGGAAGTCAGGACTGGTACACCATTGGTTCTTTAGTGGAAGTCAGCACTGGTTTATCAATGGTTCTTCAGCGGTAGTCAGCACTGGTACACCAATGGTTCTTCAGTGGTAGTCAGCACTGGTGCACCAATGGTTCTTCAGTGGTAGTCAGCACTGGTACACAAATGGTTTTTCAGTGGTAACCAACACTGGTACACCAGTGGTTCTTCAGTGGTATACCAGTGGTTCTTTAGTGGTATACCAGTGGTTCTTCAGTGGTATACCAGTGGTTCTTCAGTGGTATACCAGTGGTTCTTCAGTGGTATACCAGTGGTTCTTCAGTGGTAACCAACACTGGTACACCAGTGCTTCTTCAGTGGTATACCAGTGGTTCTTCAGTGGTATACCAGTGTTTTTTCAGTGGTAACCAACACTGGTACACCAGTGGTTCTTCAGTGGTATACCAGTGGTTCTTCAGTGGTATACCAGTGGTTCTTCAGTGGTATACCAGTGGTTCTTCAGTGGTATACCAGTGGTTCTTCAGTGTGTGAGCAGGTAACTTCTCGAAGATCGTCGTCAACAGACCCGGCTGTTTCCTGATCACTAAACTACCCAAACATTATCTGGTATAATTATAAACGGCTGCGACCTCGTAAATCAGCAACGAAGTATAACATAAATAACAACTATTAATAAACTCGCTTGAGAGTACAGACACTTATATTAAAAGTAAATATAAGTTTGTGAGTGTTAACTGGTAGTAATCATGCTAGAGTGCAAAACGTTTAACAGGCTTTCGTTTAAACGCACCTAAGTATCTGAGTGTCAAAAGTTTTGCAGAAGGTTTTGTCTGATTCACAGGTGACTGGATGATTGTACCTCCTTCAATACTTTTCTAATTCTCATTCTTATCTCCATCAATATTATGCATAAAGTTCTCCTGCCTGTCCAGTAGTTTTTGTGAGTAATACCTGTCTGTTCCTGTCATTAAGATGAATTTATAAAATCCCATCCTTGGAAGCCACTGCGGATGCAATTATCCAGAATCTGGAAGAGACAGAGCCGACGGGTCGACAAGCCACGTGCGAACATAAAGTCAATACCTGGACCAGTACTGTTTCTTGTGTATGTAAACGACTTGACAGGAAATCGAGTCTGAGGTGTCCTTCTTTGCAAATTATGTAAAACTAGTGAGTGGAATGCAAACAAGAGTAGACCAAGAAAGACTACAAAGTGATCTGTAAAAGCTACATGATTCTTCTGACAAGTGGATACTGGAATTTAACCCCAGCAGATGCAAAGTTATGAAAATTAGAGAAGGTCAAAGACGACTGGAAAGTGTACAGGCTCTGGATGTGGGACTGAGGTTACGAAGTCTCAATCCTCAAGACATTTCGCCTGAGGTATTCATTAAATTAATAAGCGCAGTGACAAACTCGCGGCTGACAAATTTTAGGGTAGCTTCCAGGAACGTTAACAAGGAGGTACTCACGACTATATACACAGCAGGTGAGAACCCATCATGCAGCGCCAGCATGGAACCCAGACCTGAAAAGTACAAAGGTTTGGAACGATATTAGTTCCAGATCTGAGGAATATATGACTTATGAGGAGTGGCTAGAAGAGCCACGGAGTCTGAGAGGCGGGAGTCAGGTACTACACGAGGACACAGCTGGAAGCTTAAACCTGATGTGAATTACAGGGATGTTAGGAATTACTTCATTAACATAATATTGATCAGGAAGTGGAACGACCTAGATAGCTAAGTGGTAGAAGCAGAAACCATACGTAGCTTTAAGAACAGAAATATCATAATAAGAACAGGAATATCATATCATAAAAATTAAACCCTGTAGGGCCCAGGAGCTAAGAATCTTCTCCTGCAGCCACAATTAGTTGGGTACAGTTAGGAGAGTATGTAAGTGCGCGCGCTCACGAGCACACACTTTAATTCATACATATTGCTTACAAAGGAAGGAATTAAAACTCTTTATATATTTGTCAATAATGTAAAAAGTATCATTGTATCTTTATGTCTGTCTATATTTGTATTTCTCTGTACACAAGGTTTCTATAAGGTTACATTAAGAGTTTCTACCTTTATTTACAAGTTAAGAGATGCTGTGTGAATTGTCCAGACTAGAGTCGTTACTGAAATGTGATCTCAAAGTGATGTCCCTGAGAAGGGTAAAGCCAGAGTGAAGTTGCTCTTTGTTCCCAGTCTTGTGGTACAGAAGCTATATTCTCGTGGTCTGAGACATGGCACCAAGTTTGGTACTTCGACAATGTTAGCCTTGTACATGACAGTAAATCACCCACATCTCTCAGCTGCTGAAGTTTCTGCTGAAATGACAGATTTATCCAGGCAAGAGAATTCGTCTCGCTAGATTCTCTATTCTGTCCAGAAATCATAGATGAGACAGTGAACAGACAGTCCAAGAATATGTACTTATAAAAGGTGTTAGTCTTGTGCCTCGCACAGAGTTTTGCAGCTTAGTGTCGCACAGGTACGAGATACACCTTATTACTTTTACCTTCCTGGCTGCCTTGCTTGTAAGATTTACCACACAGTTCTCCATAGACATTCTGGAGTCAAATTTCTCCCGGGTTTTAACGCTCATTCTTATCACTGCTCCAGCATTAACATTATACTACCTAAAGACCATCATCTGTTTTTTCAGAATGTAACCTACCATTGTTTTCCCCATATTCATTTAGCTGAAAGCTGGTGAATGATATGCCTTGGAACAGCTGGCATATCCTCTCTTGGATGAGTAAATGTCAGAGTACAGACGTTTGCGCAGGCATGGGAGCCTGGGATAAGTTGAAGATCATTGACGATCAACAGTAGAATAGCCTTTTCTAAAGCCATATTGACGGTCACAATAAGTGGGGCAGAAAAAACCCTGGCATTTGAGCTGAGATTATGTAAACATTGGTTCAGAAAAGGTCGCTCCTGGTTTTCACTGTTGCTAGACCACCATAACATGCTCTTGGTTACGCTTCCAAAAACGCAAAATGCAGATTTAGTTTACCTGGAGAGAGTTTACCTGGAGAGAGTTTCGGGGGTCAACGCCCCCGCGGCCCGGTCTGTGACCAGGCCTCCTGGTGGATCAGCGCCTGATCAACCAGGCTGTTGCTGCTGGCTGCACGCAAACCAACGTACGAGCCACAGCCCGGCTGATCAGGAACTGACTTTAGGTGCTTGTCCAGTGCCAGCTTGAAGACTGCCAGGGGTCTGTTGGTAATCCCCCTTATGTGTGCTGGGAGGCAGTTGAACAGTCTCGGGCCCCTGACACTTATTGTATGGTCTCTTAACGTGCTAGTGACACCCCTGCTTTTCATTGGGGGGATGGTGCATCGTCTGCCAAGTCTTTTGCTTTCGTAGTGAGTGATTTTCGTGTGCAAGTTCGGTACTAGTCCCTCTAGGATTTTCCAGGTGTATATAATCATGTATCTCTCCCTCCTGCGTTCCAGGGAATACAGGTTTAGAAACCTCAAGCGCTCCCAGTAATTGAGGTGTTTTATCTCCGTTATGCGCGCCGTGAAAGTTCTCTGTACATTTTCTAGGTCGGCAATTTCACCTACCTTGAAAGGTGCTGTTAGAGTGCAGCAATATTCCAGCCTAGATAGAACAAGTGACCTGAAGAGTGTCATTATGGGCTTGGCCTCCCTAGTTTTGAAGGTTCTCATTATCCATCCTGTCATTTTTCTAGCAGATGCGATTGATACAATGTTATGGTCCTTGAAGGTGAGATCCTCCGACATAATCACTCCCAGGTCTTTGACGTTGGTGTTTCGCTCTATTTCGTGGCCAGAATTTGTTTTGTACTCTGATGAAGATTTAATTTCCTCATGTATACCATATCTGAGTAATTGAAATTTCTCATCGTTGAACTTCATATTGTTTTCTGCAGCCCACTGAAAGATTTGGTTGATGTCCGCCTGGAGCCTTGCAGTGTCTGCAATGGAAGACACTGTCATGCAGATTCGGGTGTCATCTGCAAAGGAAGACACGGTGCTGTGGCTGACATCCTTGTCTATGTCGGATATGAGGATGAGGAACAAGATGGGAGCGAGTACTGTGCCTTATGGAACAGAGCTTTTCACCGTAGCTGCCTCGGACTTTACTCTGTTGACGACTACTCTCTGTGTTCTGTTAGTGAGGAAATTATAGATCCATCGACCGACTTTTCCTGTTATTCCTTTAGCGCGCATTTTGTGCACTATTACGCCATGGTCACACTTGTCGAAGGCTTTTGCAAAGTCTGTATATATTACATCTGCATTCTTTTTGTCTTCTAGTGCATTTAGGACCTTGTCGTAGTGATCCAGTAGCTGAGACAGACAGGAGCGACCTGTTCTAAACCCATGTTGCCCTGGGTTGTGTAACTGATGGGTTTCTAGATGGGTGGTGATCTTGCTTCTTAGGACCCTTTCAAAGATTTTTATGATATGGGATGTTAGTGCTATTGGTCTGTAGTTCTTTGCTGTTGCTTTACTGCCCCCTTTGTGGAGTGGGGCTATGTCTGTTGTTTTTAGTAACTGAGGGACGACCCCCGTGTCCATGCTCCCTCTCCATAGGATGGAAAAGGCTCGTGATAGGGGCTTCTTGCAGTTCTTGATGAACACAGAGTTCCATGAGTCTGGCCCTGGGGCAGAGTGCATGGGCATGTCATTTATCGCCTGTTCGAAGTCATTTGGCGTCAGGATAACATCGGATAGGCTTGTGTTAATCAAATTTTGTGGCTCTCTCATAAAAAAATTCATTTTGATCTTTGACTCTCAGTCTGGTTAGCGGCTTGCTAAAAACTGAGTCATATTGGGACTTGAGTAGCTCACTCATTTCCTTGCTGTCATCTGTGTAGGACCCATCTTGTTTAAGTAGGGGCCCAATACTGGGCGTTGTTCTCGATTTTGATTTGGCATAGGAGAAGAAATACTTTGGGTTTCTTTCGATTTCATTTATAGCTTTTAGTTCTTCCCGCGATTCCTGACTCCTAAAGGATTCTTTTAGCTTAAGTTCGATGCTTGCTATTTCTCTGACCAGTGTCTCCCTGCGCATTTCAGATATATTGACCTCTTTTAGCCGCTCTGTTATTCTTTTCCGTCGCCTGTAAAGGGAGCGCCTGTCTCTTTCTATTTTACATCTACTCCTCCTTTTTCTTAGAGGAATAAGCCTTGTGCATACATCGAGTGCCACCGAGTTAATCTGTTCTAGGCATAAGTTTGGGTCTGTGTTGCTTAGTATATCTTCCCAGCTTATATCGGTTAGGACTTGGTTTACTTGGTCCCACTTTATGTTTTTGTTATTGAAGTTGAATTTGGTGAATGCTCCCTCGTGACTAGTCTCATTTTGTCGGTCTGGGGCTCCTCGCATACATGTCTGAACCTCAATTATGTTGTGATCTGAGTATATTGTTTTTGATATGGTGACATTTCTTATCAGATCATCATTGTTAGTGAATATGAGGTCTAGTGTATTCTCCAGTCTAGTAGGCTCTATTATTTGCTGGTTTAAATTGAATTTTGTGCAGAGATTTAAAAGCTCGTGTGAGTGTGAGTTTTCATCAGAGCTGCCTCCTGGTGTTATTACTGCAACAATATTATTTGCTATATTCCTCCATTTTAGGTGCCTTAAGTTGAAATCCCCCAGGAGCAAGATGTTGGGTGCAGGAGCTGGAAGATTTTCCAGACAGTGGTCAATTTTTAACAGCTGTTCCTGGAATTGCTGGGATGTTGCATCCGGAGGCTTGTAGACTACCACAATGACTAGGTTTTGGTTCTCGACCTTTACTGCTAAAACTTCCACTACGTCATTTGAGGCATTAAGCAGTTCTGTGCAAACAAGTGACTCTGCAATGTACAGGCCAACCCCCCCCCCCTTTTCCCTGTTCACTCTGTCACATCTGTATAGGTTGTAACCTGGGATCCATATTTCATTGTCCAAGTGATCCTTTATGTGGGTCTCAGTGAAAGCCGCGAACATTGCCTTTGCCTCTGCAAGCAGTCCACGGATGAAAGGTATTTTGTTGTTTGTTGCTGGCTTTAGACCCTGTATATTTGCAAAGAAGAATGTTATCGGACTGGTGGTATTGTTGGTACTGGGGGGGGATTTTTTTTCCGGCATTAGTATCTGTATCTGTTGGTTTGGAGTGGAGGCCATCGACTGTGGTTCCACTCCAGGAATGACTGGATTTGGTGTACGATTTCTGCCATTTCCTGCCAGTTTTTTTTCCTTCCTGGCACTAAAAAACCTCTCCCTCTTGAGTGGCTGTGGCTACCCAGGTTTTCCCATGGCCTGGATGTTTTGTATCTTTTTGTCCCCTTTAGATGGTATGCCTGGCAATTTAAGTTATAGCAGTCTTTCCTGTACTGAAGAGGTACACATTTCAGGGTGAAAAAGCTTACAGGAAGGGAGTTTGCATTTTCCTGTTGTCATATGGGCATGGCATTTTCTAGGGTGGTCATAGTTGCACGTCCCATCTGTTTTTCCAGATTTCCCATGCCAGCAGATACCAAGTGCATAGTATGTGCACAGGCTTGGTTTCCGCTTGCCTTGGGTTTCTGTGACTGTATTCCCTGTTGGTGCATGTTTCCCTGTCTTACTTCTATCCTCCCTAGCACCAACAATGGAGCTCCCACCAGTTGTTTTTGGTAATTTATCCTCACTATTGCTATTGGAGTCCTCTTGTTTGCTATTTCCTGCGGTATTTCTAGTTTGCAATATTGGTTTTATCTTATCTTTGACTACACTTGTTTCCCTACTATGTCTCCTATCCCCTATGAGGTCATTTATATGTATTCCTTCCTGCGTATAATTCCCGACTACCTGGACAAAATCTCCAGCTTCACCATTACTGTCTCCCAGGACAGTATCTCCAGCTTCACCATTTCTGTCTCTCAGGACAGCACCTCCAGCTTCACCATTACTGTCTCCCAGGACAGCACCTCCAGCTTCACCATTACTGTCTCCCAGGACAGCACCTCCAGCTTCACTATTACTGTCTCCCAGGACATCACCTCCAGCCTTACAGTTTGTGACTACATGGCCAGTATCAAGGGCAGTACCATTCAGCCCAGACTTTTTATGTTCCCATCTGTTGTAGAAAGCTTCCAGGTTTTCCATGAAAGCAGCTTTGATGTTGTCCTCTTTTAATACCCTTGTGATTTTAGTCCACAGATTTTCCTCATTTGGGCATACCCAGAAACACTTCTCTGTTTTAATACTGCTTGTAGCTAGTTCTGGGATATCTGCACAAGGGGCGTGACACCAATTTCCACAAAAATGACAATTTATCCATGTGGAGGCCCGTTTGTTTGACTGACCACAGACTACACACAGCTTCATAATGATTTGAATGGTTGATTTACTGCAATTCTACTAGCAACCTCTTGAATATTATATTAATAACCTTAAATGAAGCTCTAGCTATTTGTATTTCTGTTTCTAACTCTTTTTGTATATTGGACAGCTTACCGTCACGTTCCTGATTTTTAATGTTTGTGTTTATAAGGGCGCCTACAACCCCATCCGTTTACAGTCTGCTTTATTGTCCAACGAAACTGTTTGAAACCAGTCCCGGGTTCGGACCAGTCAAGGGTTCGGACCAGTCAAGGGTTCGGACCAGTCAAGGGTTCGGACCAGTCAAGGGTTTGGACCAGTCGATCTGCTCTGATCAGTGGGTCACTTATTTAAAACATACTGGTCGGTGATTTGAGCTAACACATGAAGGATCTACTGGAAATTATCTACCCGAGTAATATGTGATTTGACTGATACAAAAGTATAACTTGCGTGTTGAAGAGCCGGTGATATCTGGCAGCTCCTACAATGACGAACGGTCACGTCCTTGTTTATCAATCGCTGTATCTGGCTTTTCTATTTTTTTTTCCGTCTCCACCGCAATAAATGCTATATTATCACTATAGTTGACTGGTGCAAATTTTGGAGGAAGGACGCTTTTTCTGTAGTAATAATTGCTTCTCGTTGTGTATATTGCGACCGCTGGTAACTACAGGTTATATGAAATTCACAGTAACGTCTCGTATTTCAAGAAAAGAAACTAATGAAAGTCACTCCACTCCACTAAGTACCATTATAATACTGGTTAGTTGCTACTACAACACTGTATTCTGCTATTCACTGGTATCACTAGATTATATGCGAGTACACTAGCAGGCCAGGAAGATTATTAAAAACAGCTGACCTGTGGTAAGTTTCTGGTGATTTTGCAAATGTTTTTGGCAGTTGCTACCTGGGGGTAATTGAAATCAAATTTAGTAACTAGGAAGGTGGGGAGATGGATATTTAACTTCCAGACAAGTAGAACAGTGTTTCCCAAGGCACGATACAAGCTACATTTCTCTCTCATTCTCATACTGATAAACAGGCACATAAATCATAGTACTATCATCATATGAAGGAAGACAATACCAGATTTTGTATGATTTAAGCCAGACTGATTTAAACCATATCTTCCAGTGGCTCACTGACAATACAATGTTCAATGAGGACAAATTTCAATTACTACATCAAGGAACAATGGTGAAAATTATAATTAAACAATTCGGAGTACACGACACGCTCTAACCACTCAATAGAACGTAAGCCAGATGTGAGAGACATTGGAGTGATGATGGTCAAGGAGCACAATATTGTTATTTCAATTTCATGAAAATTGATAGGTTTGATAACTAGAGCCTTTAAGACGATAATGTAGTAATTCTAGGAGACTTTAACTTTAGTCATATTAATTGGAATTTTTTTGACTGGGAATTTAGAATCATACGACTTCTTAGAAGTAGTTCAGAATTGTTTTTTGAAGCAGTTTGTGACAGAACCTACAAGGGGAAATAACCTGCTTGACTTAGTTATGGCAAACAATGAATCTCTTGTTAATAATTTAGAAGTTTCAGAGGAACTGGGTGCTAGCGACCACAAATCAATTACATTTAGCATTGAATGGAAGTACGATACTAGGGATAACTCAGTAACAGTCCCAGATTTTCGCTTAGCAGATTACGATGGGCTTAGAGAACACTTATCATCTGTTGACTGGGGTAACGAAGTGAGATATCAATATGACAGTTTTCTGAGCACTATACATGCTGCTCAAAGAACGTTTATCCCATATAAAGAAATTAGATCAAATAGAAATGACCCAAAATGGATGAATAATAGGCTCAAATATCTACTAGGGCATAAGAAAGGAATTTATAGGCGTATCAAAAGAGGTGAGGGTCATCTTATGAATCAGTATATTGACATTAAGAGGGACATTAAAAAGGGGATAAGAAAAGCTAAAAGGGACTATGAAATTAAAGTTGCTAGGGATTCTAAAACTAACCCAAAAAGTTTTTTCCAGGTCTATAGAACAAAAGTTAGAGATAAGATAGGTCCCCTTAAAAATAACTCTGGGCACCTTACTGACAAAGAGAATGAAATGTGCTCGATTTTTAATAATTATTTTCTCTCAGTTTTTACACAGGAAGACACTAACAATATTCCAGTAATTAATTTTTATAGTGGGCCAGAAGAAGATAAATTATGTAACATCACAGTCACTAGTGAAATGGTTGTGAAGCAGATAGACAGACTGAAGCAAAATAAGTCGCCGGGTCCTGATGAGGTTTTTTCAAGGGTTCTTAAGGAATGCAAAATGGAACTCTGTGAACCATTAACTAATATTTTTAATTTATCTCTTCAAACAGCTGTAGTGTCTGATATGTGGAAGATGGCTAATGTAATTCCTATTTTTAAAGCAGGGGACAAGTCGTTACCGTCAAATTACCGCCCAATAAGCCTGACCTCAATTGTAGGCAAATTACTAGAGTCAATTATAGCTCAGATTATAAGAAGCCATCTCGATAAGCATAGCTTGATTAATGATACTCAGCATGGATTCACAAGAGGCCGGTCTTGTCTAACTAATTTATTAACTTTCTTCAGTAAAGCTTTTGAGGCTGTTGACCACGAAAAAGAATTTGATATTATTTACTTAGATTTTAGTAAGGCTTTTGATAGAGTTCCGCACCATAGACTGTTAAAGAAAGTGGCAGCTCATGGCATTGGGGGAAAAGTGCTCTCGTGGATCGAGTCATGGCTAACTGACAGGAAGCAGAGAGTGTCCATAAATGGGGTTAAATCCGAGTGGGGATCTGTAACAAGTGGCGTTCCACAGGGATCAGTCTTGGGCCCGTTGTTGTTTATAATATATATCAATGATCTTGATGAGGGAATTACTAGTGATATGAGCAATTCGCCGATGACACAAAGATAAGTAGAATAATTGATTCAAACGTAGATGTTATGGAACTTCAGGAGGATTTAAACAAACTCTATTCTTGGTCAGAAAAGTGGCAGATGCAGTTCAATGTAGATAAATGAAAGGTTCTGAAGCTTGGGAGTGCCCATAACCCTAGCACTTATAAGTTAAATGATGTAGAACTTAGCCATACAGATTGCGAAAAGGACTTGGGGGTTATGGTGAGCAGCAACCTTAAACCAAGACAGCAATGCCTAAGCGTACGTAATAAGGCAAATAGATTACTGGGATTTATATCAAGAAGTGTAAGCAACAGAAGTCCAGAGGTCATACTGCAGCTTTATACATCATTAGTAAGGCCTCACCTAGATTATGCAGCTCAATTCTGGTCTCCGTATTACAGAATGGACATAAATTTGTTAGAAAACATTCAGCGTAGGATGACTAAATTAATACATAGCATTAGAAATCTTCCTTATGAAGAAAGATTGAAGACTCTAAAGTTACATTCACTTGTTAGACGAAGAATGAGGGAGACCTGATTGAAGTGTATAAGTGGAAGATAAGTATTAATAAAGGGGATATTAATAAGGTCTTGAGGATATCTCTCCAAGAGAGAACCCGCAGTAATGGATTTAAATTGGATAAGTTTAGATTTAGAAAGGACATAGGAAAGTATTGATTTGGAAATAGGGTAATTGATGAGTGGAACAGTCTACCTAGTTGGGTTATTGAGGCTAGGACTTTGGGTAGTTTCAAATTTAGGTTGGATAAGTACATGAGTGGGACCATTTTGCTCCGTAGGTGTATCATCTTCCTCCTGCGAGAACATAGTAGTTTTTGCCCTTGCTCCCGTAGAGGGAGGAGTCTGATGTGCCATCTCTTCTTCTATAAGTTTGTCAGCCATCAGTGAACGCAGTTGTGCAGCTGTGAGAGTGCGTTTGTATGTAATGCCAATGGAACGAGCAATTTGCCAACAACGCTGTAGGGACAATTTAGGTAGGTTATGCAAAGTATATGTCGATACCAGACGTCTGACTCGTCTAGGTGGCATAAGTTATTCGCTATGCACAGTACGATTGCAGAATACCCCAACGTAACACGTTACTTTGCAGAACACGCTTAGCTATGCACAGTACGATTGCAGAATACGCATACAAGCAAAGCTGACTGCAAAATTGTCCACACCGAACAGGCTAGTAACAACTGACACGCAAAATTTGTAAAGCAATGCCAGACAGCAAGCTGCACAATGTTCCTGCTACGAGCTTCACCCTAAGCTCAACCGTTTCTCTAAGTCCAGCTGAACTCTCGGACAGGCTACCCATATTACAACCCAGGATTCCAAATGGCCTGTTACCCCGGGTGTAATGGGAGCAAATAAACACAGTAGAAAAAGTTTAGACTTGTATTATCCTTCACCAATTTAGAACAGCAATATGTACACTATGTACAGTGATAAGTATAGTGCACTCCACGGTAAGCAAAGCAGAAATAGAAGCCACAAGATAGCAGACCGTGCTTCAACCAGCTCTAGAATGGGAATGACAGGGGCAGACAGTAGAGCGGTACCCACATAACCTCTGCGATTGCCAAAACCATCTTCTTATTGGCTAGAACCTGGTCACTAGTTGAACGACGGGGCCCCATCATCAACTCTTAGCAACCTGGTTCGCTGGTTGGGGGAGATAGCCTGTAAATGAGGGTGTGTACATGCGCCGAATAAAGGTTACGTACTCTTTGCATGCCACAGTCACTAAGCACTATATCGTCCTAGAACCATGACTCTCACTAAGCACTATATCGTCCTGGAACCATCACTGTCACTAAGCACTATATCGTCCTGGAACCATGACTATCACTAAGCACTACATCATCCTGGAACAATGACTATCACTGTACACTATATTGTCCTGGAACCATCACTGTCACTTAGCACTATATCATCCTGGAACCATCACTGTCACTAAGCACTATATCGTCCTGGAACCATGACTATCACTAAGCACTATATCGTCCTGGAACCATCACTATCACTAAGCACTATATGGTCCTGGAAACATAACTATTACTTAGCACTATATCGTCCTGGAACCATCACTATCACTAAGCACTATATCGTCCTGGAACCATCACTGTCACTTAGCACTATATCATCCTGGAACCATCACTGTCACTAAGCACTATATCGTCCTGGAACCATGACTATCACTAAGCACTATATCGTCCTGGAACCATCACTGTCACTTAGCACCATATCGTCCTGGAACCATCACTGTCACTAAGCACTATATCGTCTTGGATCCATGACTATCACTAAGCACTATATCGTCCTGGAACCATCACTGTCACTTAGCACTATATCATCCTGGAACCATCACTGTCACTAAGCACTATATCATCCTGGAACCATCACTATCACTAAGCACTATATGGTCCTGGAAACATAACTATTACTTAGCACTATATCGTCCTGGAACCATCACTGTCACTGTGAGGGAAAAGTTCATTAGAGAGGGTATAGAAGGAATATATATAGTATCAGTAGTTTCACTGCCGGCTTCTAGTTAAGGTAGGGTAAGTCAATCTCCCGTTTTTCCCGCCTTTTCTCCCCCTCCCTGAAATTGATAGTTTGTCTGCCGGCTACTAGTTAAGGTAGGGTAAGTCACGCTCCCGTTTTTCCCGCCTTTTCTCCCCCTCCCTGAAATTGATAGTTTGTCTGCTGGCTACTTGTTAAGGTAGGGTCAGTCTAGCTCCCGCTATCCCTTCCCCTCCCTCTTCTCCCCCCCCGAAAGGTGACGTGTGGGGCTCTGGTTAAACAGCAAATCACTAGACTCACAGCTCCCAATTCTACTGTAAGTACATGCCTGCCTTGTATTCTAGTGGATTTATTGGTTGAAAGCTTCACTTTTGACCAATAATAAACTTAGTCCTTTCAGTCTTGCTCTAGGTTGACTGTTGTAATAATCACCACGTCTTTTGAATATTGTACACTACCATGAAGAGTGATTATTTAAGCAGTGGGTAACCTGTCTATCTTTCCAGCTTGGATGTCATAGAGGGTCACCTGGCAATCAACGAGTAGAACAGGAGAAGGACTAACGTCCAGAGACTTCTCCATTTTGTATTGAACTACCTGTGCACCTGTATGAAAGTGCAGGACGTAACTCCACAGCATTGCAGTGGTAAAGAACCTGCTTTCCTGTCTTCGGGATAGAATACTCACTGGTATACTGTGAAGAACTAGCCAGTGGATGGTCACCAACACCTGCGACCCCTCCCCCTTATCATCAGCAACGGCTACGGTTTCAACAACAGTGTCACCAACACCAGACACCATTGTAGATATTAGTGTTGAGTTCAAATGTTATTTTATTCATTTCATTTTTCATTTTTCTTTCAAATAGGATATACCTTTCATGTTTTGTTGTTTTATGTTTGATTTAATAAATAGTGTTTATCTTTGTGAATTATTATTTCTTTTTCTATTCATTAATTTTCCTGAGGAGGAGCCAGCCTGAGTAATACTGTCTGAAGTTGTTACAGGGCTGAGTAAGCCTTCACAAGTGGCGACCTTGCCAGGATTAACGCTACTGAATCAAGATTCAACTCCATCTCGAATCTACCATTGGAACTTCAACGCCGCATACCACAGACGGTTACCACCAGCCATGAGTAATCATTCTCTATGGTAGGACTACAGTACAGGTATTTGAAAGATTTGGTGATTGTTATAGTCTCAATTTATTGTAAGTCAAGTCAGGCAGGATATAATATTTAATTCTGCCACCTTTTTGGAGCTTGAAACACTTTGGAGGATTAGACTCTAGGGACCCGAGATTTTCCAGTGACAACTTGTTTCATTGAGCTCTTTATTGTATCAAGGGAACTGTCATAGGACACTCTTGATTTGTTGGTGAGAAGATTGGATGGTCAAGGGACCCCATTCTACTTACTGTTTGCTCAGAGCCGGCATAGAACCCTTCGTTTTCGTTAATACATATTGTTTAATTGAAGCAGGGATCGAGCCCTCTGGTTTATTTACAGCTTGAGCGGAGCAGGAATTGAACCCTCCGTTTTCTTTAATACCCGTTTCATTTCCCCTGATAGTTTAAGTTATTCTTGCAAGCATGGATGAATACCAGTTTTGGATGAATGCTGGAAGTAAGTTAGGAATAACAGGGAAAAATTTAGAATCTTTCATTAGTGCTAAGATCCAGGAAAGACTTGAAAGAGAGAGAATTGAGAGAGAAGAAAGACAGAAAGGGAAAGAGAAGAAGAAAAGGAGAGAGAGAGAATAGAAAGAGAAGAGAATAAGGAGAGAGAGAGAATCGAAAGAGAAGAGAAAAAGGAGAAAGAGAGAATTGAGAGAGAAATCCGAGAAAGACAGAAAGAGAGCGAGAAGACCAAAAAGAGCGTGATAGACTTGATCGTGAGGAAAGAGCTAGATACGTGAGGAAAGAGCGTGAGGAACAAGCTAAGATACGTGAGGAACAGGTTAAATTAAGAGAACTTGAGGAAAGAGCAAAGGATAGAGAAGTTGAGGAAAGAGCTAGAGAAAGTGACGCAAAAGCTAGAGAACATGAGATAATAGAGAGAGAAAAGGACCGTGAGCTCGAAAAATGTCGCCTTGAATTAGAGAATAAAAAGTTAACTTTTACACAACAACAATTAGAGGAAGGAGTAATGGAACAACGTGCAGTCAGTGCACATATTCCAACACCTAATTTACCTCCCTTCACAGAGGGGGAAGACATAACTTCATACATTATCAGGTTTGAAAATACCGCTACCCTCTGTGAATGGCCTGCTGACACCTGGGCTACCAGGTTAGGAATGTTATTTTCTGGTACAGCCTTAAATATCTATGCAACTTTGTCGCAGGATATCATATGTAATTATAACCTACTAAAGAAGGCAATCCTTAAAGCATATCAAAAAACCACTAATTCTTACAGGAAAGATTTCAGGTATGCCACCTTACAGCCTGGCCAGAACTTTCAACAGTTACAGGTAACACTCTTTCGTTTGTTCGACTTTTGGATAGAGAGTTCAGGAATTGATCACAGTTATGAATCTCTTCGAGACTTCATGGTTGCTGACCAGTTCCTGACAGCTCTTCCTCACCAGATACGAACATTCATCAGAGAACGTAACCTGATTAAAGCTGAGGAAGTTGCTGAGGCTGCTGACCTGTATGCTGAGGCTCACAATTCCTATAAAGACCTAAAGGGATCGAACCCTAAGGGCAAGGGTTCATCAGACCTTAAGAAATCAAAGCCTCTAGTGGAAAGTAAAATGACTTCTTTTATTCCTGTTTGTCATTTGTGTGGTGTTAAGGGACATAAACGTCCAGATTGTCCTTCTAAGAAGGTCCAAAAAGTTGGAAGATGTTTTAAAGACTGTAATGACCAAGCACCCTTCTGTTCAGGAACAGTTAATGGACTTAATGTATCTACCATTTTACGAGACACTGGATGCACATGTATAGTCATTTCTGATAAGCTGTTCCCTAATCTTAAAGAAACTCATTCCTCTGCTATACTTTCAGACTACTTGGGCCGTACAGACACTTTTCCTACCATCCGTTGTTACATTAGGTCTAAATGGTTCACAGGTTGGTCTGAAGCCGTACTAGCTCCCATCACTTCTTGCTCCGTACTAATAGGTAATGTAAAAGGTGCCATTCTTCCTTCTGAGCTTGACCTGTCAGCACCAAAGATGGACACAAGTGTTTCAGATCCTCTTCCTGTAGAGTCAGAGAAGCCGCTCGAAAGTTCAGGTGAGACAATGTCTCGCGAGATTCATGTGGGATTAAAAACCAGTGATGCTTCTCTCGAAAGCGAGGTAGTAGGATCACCGGTTCACTTGTTAGATGAAAGTGAAGATATCACCTCTGATACCATAAATGTCTTCACTAGGGCTCAGACCAAAGCCCAGGCTTCTCCTACTGTCCATCCTTTGATTTTCCCTGACTTTAAGCCTTTAGATATATCGAAGGACTCCTTTGTCAAGTTACAACGTAATTGCCCTTCTCTTCAGAATTGCCATAATGCCGCTAAACAAAATCAAGTGATCCAAAGGAAAAACTTTTCATATAAATTTGAATATATAAAAGGTATCTTGTACAAGTCAGTATTCAAATTAAATTCAGATGAGACAGACTATTCCATCTTAGTTGTTCCAAGTCAATGCAGAGAGACTGTTCTTAAAATGGCTCATGACCTGCCAGTGGCCGGACATTTCTCGCATCGTAAAACTTTAAATAAAATTAGGGAAACCTATTTTTGGCCTAAAATGTCCTCAGATGTCACTAACTATTGTAGATCGTGTAAAGTTTGCCAACTGTCATCCTCCCGAGGTACCAGGCGAGTACCTATGGTCAAAATACCTATCTTTACGGTACCGTTTGAAAGAGTAGCTATTGACATCGTTGGTCCTTTATCTCCACTTTCATCTGGGGGACATAGATATATATTAACATTGGTTGATTATGCTTCGAGTTTCCCTGAAGCCATACCCTTAAAGACCTTAACTACTACAGAGGTGGCTGAAGCCCTTTTGTCCATCTTCTCCAGAGTGGGCATCCCTAGAGAAATTTTGTCTGACCGTGGGACACAATTCACATCTGACTTAATGCAACATCTATACCAACTTCTGGGAGTGAAGCCTCTCTTCACCACACCCTATCATCCCAGCTGTAATGGGAGGATTGAGCGCCAGCATTCGATTCTCAAGTCCATTTTAAGGAAACTTTGCTCCCTTAAACCTAAGGAGTGGCATCGTTACCTACCCTGTGCTTTGTTTGCCATGAGGGAAGTTCCAAGTGACTCTTTGGGGTTTTCACCTTTTGAACTTCTCTATGGTAGACAGGCCAGAGGTCCACTGTCCATCCTTCATGACTTATGGACTAATGAGGAGGTAAATGCTGAGGTTCAGTCTTCTTACCAGTTTCTCCTTGACCTTAGATCCAAACTTGAGGAGACCTCTGACATAGTTTCGAAAAACCTAAGCTTGTCAATGGACCAGTACAAAACCTATTTTGACTCCAAAAGTCAGAGGAGAAGTTTTAACGTAGGGGATGAAGTTCTTGTACTTTTGCCTATCAAGTCAAATAAATTATTAGTAGCATGGAAAGGTCCATATAAAGTATTAAAAATTTGTGGGAAAGTTGACTACCTCATAGAAGTCAAGGGGAAACCTAAGCTTTATCATATCAACATCCTTAAGAAATATTACCGAAGAAATTCGGTTAACTGCCTTAACAACTTTGACTTAGTTTTTCCACACGAACTTGATAAGACAACTGAAGAATGTAAAGTGTGCGTAATTGACACCTCTAACTTAGACTATGATGAAGAACTACATGACTTGGTGACTCTTGACCACTCGGATGCAACCACCATTAATATTAATGAATCTTTGGATGACCATAAGAGACATGAACTACTTCAATGTGTGAGTAACTTTTCAGACGTCTTTACTGATATTCCAGGTGTTACCTCCACGGTAGTCCATAAGATTGACTTAGTGACGGACAATCCTATCAAACGGAAATTATACCCAGTTCCAGTTCACCTTAGGGATGCATTTGACCGAGAGGTAGACAAATTATTAAAACTAAAGATCATTGAACCTTCAGTATCTTCATATTGTTCACCAGTAGTCATGGTTAAGAAGGAGGATAATTCATATAGACTTGCTATTGACTTCAGAGGCCTTAATGCTATAACTCGGTGGGATGCTGAGCCTATGCCCTTAATAGATAGCGATCTACACAAATTTTATGACTCTTCCTTCTTCTCAGAGATTGATATTGCGCAGGCATATCATCAAGTAATGTTAGATCCTTCTTCTAAGCAGTACACCACTTTTCTTACACATCAAGGACTGATGCAGTATAGAACTATGCCCTTCGGTTTGGTAACTGCCTGTGCTACCTACGTGAGACTGATGAGAAAGGTCTTGGGTAATATGCTAAATGTTTCAGTTTATTTTGATAACATTTACGTAATGACATCTACGTGGGGCGAACATATCCAAACATTATCATCAGTTTTGCGTAGGTTACGCTCACATGGCCTCACTGCCAAGCCGAAGAAGTGCTTCCTTGGGTATAACAAGATTAGATATCTTGGACTGATACTTTCTAATAGCTCTCTGCAGCCTCTCCCCAGTAAGATCAAAGCTTTATTAGAATTTAAATTCCCCAAAACCAAGAAACTCATGCGTAGCTTTCTTGGTTCTGTAAATTTTTATGCACGGTTTATCCCGAATCTTGCTGATCTTACAGGCATCTTATCGGACTTCCTTAAAAAGTCTGTGAAGGAACCTCTTGAACTTTCCGACGTAGCTCGGGATAAGTTTAATGAGATTAAAAATATCTTTTCGAAGGACCCTATACTTAAGATTCCTGATATTAATAAAACATTTTGTTTGAGAACTGATGCCTCCAATTCTGGCTTAGGTGCGGTGTTACTACAATACCATGATGGTACTCCCTTCCCTGTATGCTTCCTAAGCCGGAAACTCCTTCCCGCAGAAACAAGATACTCCACAATAGAAAAGGAATGTTTAGCCCTTGTGTGGGGTATCTCCAAACTTAAATTTTATTTGTTTGGAAAAGAATTCATTTTGGAAACGGACCACAAACCTTTGATATACCTAGAAACTTTTAAGGGAACCAACAGTCGCCTCTTGAGGTGAACATTGGCACTCCAGGCTTTTAAGTTCCGTATTGTGTATATCAATGGTTCATCCAATTATTTCTCTGACTGGTTAAGTCATGACAGTCAGTAGAAGATTTGTTGCCTTACACGACTTCCACATGTTAGAACTTTTTCCTCGCCTATTCTTCTTATACTCCTTGACTATAAGTCTTGGTATGGGGGAGTGTGAGGGAAAAGTTCAATAGAGAGGGTATAGAAGGAATATATATAGTATCAGTAGTTTCACTGCCGGCTTCTAGTTAAGGTAGGGTAAGTCAATCTCCCGTTTTTCCTGCCTTTTCTCCCCCTTCCTGAAATTGATAGTTTGTCTGCCGGCTACTTGTTAAGGTAGGGTCAGTCTAGCTCCTGCTATCCCTTCCCGTCCCTCTTCTCCCCCCCCCCCCCGAAAGGTGACGTGTGGGGCTCTGGTTAAACAGTAAATCACTAGAATCACAGCTCCCAACTCTACTGTAAGTACATGCCTGACTTGTATTCTAGTGGATTTATTGGTTGAAAGCTTCACTTTTGACCAATAATAAACTTAGTCCTTTCAGTCTTGCTCTAGGTTGACTGTTGTAATAATCACCACGTCTTTTGAATATTGTACACTACCATGAAGAGTGATTATTTAAGCAGTGGGTAACCTGTCTATCTTTCCAGCTTGGATGTCAGAGAGGGTCACCTGGCAATCAACGAGTAGAACAGGAGAAGGACTAACGTCCAGAGACTTCTCCAGGTTGTATTGAAGTACCTGTGCACCTGTATGAAATTACAGGACGTAACTCCACAGCATTGCAGCGGTAAAGAACCTGCTTTCCTGTCTTCGGGATAGAATACTCACTGGTATACTGTGAAGAACTAGCCAGTGGATGGTCACCAACACCTGCGACCCCCCCCCTTATCATCAGCAACGGCTACGGTTTCAACAACAGTGTCACCAACACCAGACACCATTGTAGATATTAGTGTCGAGTTCAAATGTTATTTTATTCATTTCATTTTTCATTTTTCTTTCAAATAGGATATACCTTTCATGTTTTGTTGTTTTATGTTTGATTACGCGGGATTGAACCCGCGGTCATAGAGTATGGTTTATTTGCAATCGTGTCATTACGATTTCTTGAGTCATGATGACTATCACTAAGCACTATATCATCCTGGAACCTTGACTATCACTAAGCACTATTTCGTCCTGGAGCCGTGACTATCACTAAGCACTATATCGCCCAGGAACCATCACTGTCACTTAGCACTATATCATCCTGGAATCATCACTGTCACTTAGCACTATATCGTCCTGGAACCATCACTGTCACTTAGCACTCTATCGTCCTGGAACCATCACTGTCACTTAGCACTATATCTTCCTGGAACCATCACTGTCACTAAGAACTATATCGTCCTGGAACCATCACTGTCACTTGGCACTATATCGTCCTAGAACCATCACTGTCACTTGGCTCTATATCTTCCTAGAACCATCACTGTCACTAAGTACGATGTCGTCCTGGAACATTCACTGTCACTTAGCACTATATCGTCCTGGAACCATCATTGTCACTTAGCACTATTTCGTCCTGGAACCATCACTGTCACTTAGCACTATATCCTCCTGGAACCGTCACTGTCACTTAGCACTATATCGTCCTGGAACCATCACTGTCACTTAGCACTATATCGTCCTTGAACCATCACTGTCACTAAGCACTATATCGTCCTGGAACCATCACTGTCACTAAGCACTACATCGTCCTGGAACCATCACTGTAACTATGTGCTATATCGTCTTGGAACCATCACTGTCACTAATCGCAACATCGTCTTGGAACCATCACTGTCACTAAGCACTATATCATCCTGGAACAATGACTATCACTAAGCACTATATCATCCTGGAGCCATGACTATCACTAAGCACTATATCGCCCAGGAACCATCACTGTCACTAAGCACTATATCATCCTGGAACCATGACTATTACTAAGCACTATATCGTCCTGGAACCATGACTATCACTAAGCACTATATCTTCCTGGAACCATCACTGTCACTAAGCACTACATCGTCCTAGAACCATCACTGTCACTTTGCACTCTATCGTCCTGGAACCATCACTGTCACTTAGTACTATATCATCCTGGAACCATCACTGTCACTTAGCACTATATCATCCTGGAACCATCACTGTCACTTAGCACTATATCGTCCTGGAACCATCACTGTCACTTAGCACTATATCGTCCTGGAACCATCACTGTCACTTAGCACTCTATCGTCCTGGAACCATCACTGTCACTTAGCACTATATCGTCCTGCAACCATCACTGTCACTTAGCTCTGTATCGTCCTGGAACCATCACTGTCACTTAGCACTATATCGTCCTGGAACCATCACTGTCACTTAGCACTCTATCGTCCTGGAACCATCACTGTCACTTAGCACTATATCTTCCTGGAACCATCACTGTCACTAAGTACGATATCGTCCTGGAACATTCACTGTCACTTAGCACTATATCGTCCTGCAACCATCACTGTCACTTAGCACTATATCGTCCTGGAACCATCACTGTCACTAAGAACTATATCGTCCTGGAACCACCACTGTCACTTGGCACTATATCGTCCTAGAACCATCACTGTCACTTGGCTCTATATCCTCCTGGAACCGTCACTGTCACTTAGCACTATATCGTCCTGGAACCATCATTGTCACTTAGCACTATATCGTCCTGGAACCATCACTGTCACTTAGCACTATATCCTCCTGGAACCGTCACTGTCACTTAGCACTATATCGTCCTGGAACCATCACCGTCACTTAGCACTATATTGTCCTTGAACCATCACTGTCACTAAGCACTATATCGTCCTGGAACCATCACTGTCACTAAGCACTACATCGTCCTGGAACCATCACTGTCACTAAGCACTATATCGTCTTGGAACCATCACTGTCACTAAGCACTATATCATCCTGGAACCATGACTATCACTAAGCACTATATCGTCCTGGAGCCATGACTATCACTAAGCACTATATCGCCCAGGAACCATCACTGTCACTAAGCACTATATCATCCTGGAACCATGACTATTACTAAGCACTATATCGTCCTGGAACCATGACTATCACTAAGCACTATATCTTCCTGGAACCATCACTGTCACTAAGCACTACATCGTCCTGGAACCATCACTGTCACTTAGCACTCTATCGTCCTGGAACCATCACTGTCACTTAGTACTATATCATCCTGGAACCATCACTGTCACTTAGCACTATATCATCCTGGAACCATCACTGTCACTTAGCACTATATCGTCCTGGAACCATCACTGTCACTTAGCACTATATCGTCCTGCAACCATCACTGTCACTTAGCTCTGTATCGTCCTGGAACCGTCACTGTCACTAATTACGATATCGTCCTGGAACATTAGTCACTTAGCACTATATCGTCCTAGAACCATCACTGTCACTATGTGGTATATCGTCCTGGAACCATCACTGTCACTTAGCACTATATCGCCCTGGAACCATCACTGTTACTTAGCACTATATCGTCCTGGAACCATCACTGTCACTAAGCATTATATCGTCCTGGAACCATCACTGTCACTTGGCACTATATCGTCCTGGAACCATCACTGTCACTTAGCACTCTATCGTCCTGGAACCATCACTGTCACTAAGCACTATATCGTCCAGGAACCATCACTGTCACTTAGCTCTGTATCGTCCAGAGCGATCATTTGCTCTCCACAGCTGCCGCACCATAACAGTGTTCCAGCAAACCTAAGAGATATTCCCATTTCCATACCTTACAACTTTTGTTGTAACTGAATAAATTGATATCTTAACACTAATGGGTTGTTATAGTCCTGGCCAGTTCGACTCGGTGTTGCAGGGAACTGGAGTGATTCTTGACGACTAGCAAAAATTTAATGCCAGATTGTAACGATTTCTTTATCAGTTCTGATCATTAATGTTATCTTAGGTACTTGACGCACATGCTGCTATGTATGATAATATATGTAACTGTATTTATGTATACCTGAATAAACTTACTATGGGTCGATTATTAACTATTTTCTGTCTCGACCAACACGGTTCTAAATTCTTCCAATTTAATTCTTTCACTATGTAGGATTTTGGACATACTGTTTTTTTGTACAAGTATGGTATACAATACCGTCAAGATGAAATTAGACACATGTGCAACTTCTGGATATCTTTATTGTAGACGTTTCGCCCTCCAGTGGCTTTATCAATCAGAATTTCAGGACATAATTTGAAGACTATATACAGAAGATGAGGTAATCAGTCCCTCAGTCTTGGAGATGGTGTGGATAGCACCGTGGTCGTGGAGGTTCTGGAGCACAGCCAAGGATTATAACGCTTATGTACTAATGTCCCCTTTCCACCTGACGTTAGTATATAAGCGCCAGGCTCCTTGCCTCTGCTCCAGAACCTCCACAACTACGGTGCTCTTCGCACCGACACCAAGGCTGAGGGACTGATTACCTCATCTTCTGTATATAGTTCTACTGTCTTCTAATTATGTCCTAGAATTTGTATTGATAAATCCACTGGATGGATAAACGTCTACAATAAAGATAACCAGATATTGGACATATGTCTTAAATTCATAATGCTTTTTAATGGTCACAGACCGAGGCGCGGGGGCGTTGATCCCTGAAACCCTCTCCAGGTATACTGTCCCATTCGTTCGTTAATTAGCAGCCCTATTTCCATCACTATTACCGTCACTTAGAGTGACGGTAATTCAGGATGACTATCACTTCCTGATCACTATAGATCTCAGAGATACAGTCGACAAGTTGCTGTAATAATCGGAAAACGTGAAGTGTTGACAGGATGATCTTGTTATGAATCTTCTAAATATTCCAGCGATTATTTCCGCGATCATGTCTTTAACCACATGATGAACATGTGAAGAGAAAAATGTACACGTTTATTAATACTTTGTTAGACGTCTTGGTAACGGGACCGTTGTAACTACTCGCTTCACTTCAAATAATTATAGACGCAGTCAGCTGGTAAAAGAGGGAGGGGGAGAATGCAGGATACATACACGATCTCTTCTCCCCTTCGACGTATTACACAATGCTGGAGGACCTTCTTAACATAGTCTTTCCTGAGGCTTCCCACCTAAAGCTTTCTTTCTTTTACAGTACTTTAGGTCACTGAGTACTGACTCTCTTGCGTATCCTGTATCTAGTATCTAAGTGAAGGAGGGAAATTATAATCGATATTTAACTTCTTAAGAAATCTGAAGACCAAGCGTCTAACAATGAGTAACTTCCTGAATGTGGAATCTAGTCAGTCAACTACCGAGTTGTCCAGCTTTCGACAACTGCTACATTGGGAGCTAAAAATTGTTTTAGCTCCGGCCAAATAGCTTATTCAATCTGCCACTCAGGACCATAAAATCGCAATGTATTATTCAGAAATTTCCTCATTTCCACACGTCTGGATAATATATCTTGGGGATTATCAGTTCCATGGATATGTATATACGTCATGGGGTATACCACAAAGTCGGCTATATCGTTGATACAAAATCTCTGGAAACATATGGGGACTATTTTCCCGCTTTTCATGGAACGGATACGTGATAAATGTCGCATTTTTGTTTTGTTTTTTGAGATGAGACCAGAGGTTAGTGTGCCGGAAAGAAGTCGCTTGTGTGCCAGGTTTGGCACGCGTGCTAAGGGTTGCCCACCCCTAGCCTAGGATTAGGTTATCCTCCCTCTGATGGTGATTGCGCTCATTAACTCAAGAAGGTCAAAGCCTCGAAAGCTCAAAACAGAGACTGGATATGTCTCAACACACTTTGCGCTGAGTGTATCTTGTATGGCGTTCCAGTCCATACCCGGGATATTGACAGTACCAGATACATCCTGCTCAGAGTCATTGAAGATATTTTTTTTGAAGGACGATGAGTTAGTATTCCATACACACAGCGGCATGATAGCTTATTGCTTGATTTGGTTACCTTCCTTCCCCCGCTACTACATCCTGAAAATTATCAGACAAAATTGCTTGCCTATATATTCCCTCATGGAACACACATATTTTCAGGTGCGTGTCTATAACAGTTTCCAGTAGACACGGCCTCGAGGTTATTCCGAAAATCTCGCCTCAATATGTGTATTTTAATGTTGATCTTAGTATATTGATCAGCAGATCACAGAAAGCGGATAAAATCACGATCTATTTCCTGTAAACTTATTTAAAAATGCTTTTGAGATGTCTGCAGTATGAGCATATGGACGAGTCTGGAACTTCAACAGTACATTCCTTAACTTTTCCATGAGGGATAATCCAGGTAATCAATGAGAGTAGAGCTGCCTGAGGTCTACATTTAAATAGAATTTTCAGTATAATATTCAGTGAATCTTTCCTCACCATATGGCGGTAAATAATATCCATTTACATTCCATTGCTCCTCTGGAACCTCTTCCATGAACTAACTGTTCCTGAAATAAACGTTTTTAACAAATTAAACCGATCATACAAATTTCATATCATATTCGTGGATAAACTTTGCTTATTCAGTTTTAAAGGAAACCACATCTTATATTGACAATTTTCATAGTTTACTGTTAGAAGATATTCATTTTGTGTCGGTTAATCTGGATTCCTCTCAACTGCACGAACGAACTGACCTTTGGAGTCCAGTCTCCGGAGCCATTATGTACCTCTGTAATCCTTTGACGACCGCTCACAGGATGGGTCTGGGGTGCAAAAAGATATTAATCTTATGAACTGACTCTTCACTTAAGATTAACTTTCATGTTCCGTGAATCTCCTGGCCTTCATGAGCAGTTCTCAGCTCCGTAGCATGTAGTCACACAACATGCTAGCTCGGTATCTGTCGGTAAATCATGACCACCAGAGCTCTGCAGTAATCCATTGCCTCTGTGGTTATACATGCCAGTGACATGTTGCCATAGTTATAACTTAGCAACAAATCTGAAGATCCTAACAAATCTTTAATGAAATCTGGTGTCGCTAGCTTCAAGGGATCATTTTTCAGATTTTGTACTGTGGTGATGCGGTTAGGAAGTGTGTCCGATGGTACAGTGGATACTGCAGTGTGTGTTGAGCCCCATATTTCAAGCAGTGTTGAACCTCATGGTTCAAGGAGTGTTGAACCCCATAGTTTAAGGAGTGTTGAACCCCATGGCTCAAGAAACGTTGAACCCCATGGTTCAAGAAGTTGTGAAGAATTGAGACACTTATGCAACATATGGAAATCTTCATTGAAGAAATGTGTCTGTGTCGTCACACAGCGGCTTCATCAGTCCAGTACAAAGCAGGAAGGTATAAGGAGAGGAGGAGTTGAGGTAATCAGTCCCTCAGCCTGGAATCGATGTGTTCAGTCCATCATTCTTGTAGGAAGTACAGCACAGGGCCCTGGAAGTGGCTCATATACTGTAGTCAGGTGAGGCGAAGCAGGAGGAGGCGGGGTCACAGTGGGACCATCCACTAGTGTAAGTAGGTCTTTGTCAAGAAGTAGTATTGAACCCCATGGTTCGAGGAGTGTTGAACCCCTTGGTTGAAGGAGTGTTGAACTCCATGGTTCAAGGAGTGTTGAACCTCATGGTTCAAGGAGTATTGAACCCCATGGTTGAAGAAGTATTGAACCCCATGGTTGAAGGAGTGTTGAACCCCATGGTTGAAGGAGTGTTGAACCCCATGGTTGAAGGAGTGTTGAACCCCATGGTTGAAGGAGTGTTGAACCCCTTGGTTGAAGGAGTGTAGATCCCCATGGTTCAAGGAGTGTTGAGCCTCATGGTTCAAGGAGTATTCAACCCCATGGTTGAAGGAGTGTTGAACCCCATGGTTCAAGGAGTGTTGAACCCCATGGTTCAAGGAGTGTTAAACCCCATGGTTGAAGGAGTGTTGAACCCCATGGTTCAAGGAGCATTGAAACCCATGGTTCAAGGAGTGTTGAACCCCATGGTTCAAGGAGTGTTCAACTATATTGTTCAAAAAGCAGTGTTAAACCCTGTGGTTGAAGGAGTGTTGAACCCCATGGTTCAAGGAGTGTTCAACTATATTGTTCAAAAAGCAGTGTTGAACCCTGTGATTGAAGGAGTGTTGAACCCCATGGTTCAAGAAGTAGTGTTGAACTCATTGGTTCAAGAAGTATTAAACCCCATGGTTCAAGTAGGTGTGTTGAACCCCATGGTTCAAAAAGGAGTGTTGAACCCCATGGTTTAAGACTGTGAAGACAGACACACCTCCAGTCTGAAGGACTGACATCTTCAACCTGATCGCATTATCCTTTCCTCTAAATTGCTTCTCTTGTCTACATATTTACCACCTCTGCATTCGACTGATGAAGCCTATTGTGTAAGATAAACCTAATTGTGTCTTACCTACGTGTATATTGCATACCATTACATTATAATCACGTTGTATGAGTCTGTGTTGGAGTGCAGGGACGCTGAATCGTTTAGGAGTTATAAGTCAGGTGAAGGAGATGTTCCCTGTACCGGCTCGCTAGCACAGCACTTAGTGGTGTACCGATAGAAACACTTAAAGTCTGCAAAAGGAAAGTAATTTCGTAAGAGTGACAGTAAAAGGCATTATATAGTTCAATGTGATGTACAAAGTCGCTGCCAGGAACGGAGAGGTCGACAGTTTCATCGATTTTCAGTCGCGGGAAACTGATGGTTCGTACTGGTGGTACTTTAGTAAATAGAGATGTAACGTCAAGACTGGAAAGCTTCTTGTTTCTGAGGTTAATGTTTGGGATGTGACTGAGCGCGACTGATGGTGCCCAAGAGATATGTTAGATGCAGGGCTAAAATTCCTACTAGTTTGTGAGGGATGCTGATTATTCCCTTTACGCAAATTCTCTCTTTGCAGAGAGATAATGTTTGTGTCATCGTTAATCCCAGTGTTTAGTCGAAACAATGTCAGTGGAGGATGGCAGTGTACTGTATTTGTCTTTATCCACCCGATCACCTCGTGTACAATAATGTTCCTACACTTGTACAATAGTGTTCCTACACTAGTACAATAGTGTTCCAACACTTGTACAATAGTGTTCCTACACTTGTACAATAGTGTTCCTACACTAGTACAATAGTGTTCCTACACTTGTACAATAGTGTTCCTACACTTGTACAATAGTGTTCCTACACTTGTACAATAGTGTTCCTACACTTGTACAATAGTGTTCCTACACTTGTACAATAGTGTTCCTACACTTGTACAATAGTGTTCCTACACTTGTACAATAGTGTTCCTACACTTGTACAATAGTGTTCCTACACTTGTACAATAGTGTTCCTACACTTGTACAATAGTGTTCCTACACTAGTACAATAGTGTTCCTACACTTGTACAATAGTGTTCCTACACTTGTACAAGAGTGTTCCTACACTTGTACAATAGTGTTCCTACACTTGTACAATAGTCCTCCTAAAATTGTACAATAGTGTTCCTACACTTGTACAATAGTGTTCCTACACTAGTACAATAGTGTTCCTACACTTGTACAATAGTGTTCCTACACTTGTACAATAGTGTTCCTACACTTGTACAATAGTGTTCCTACACTAGTACAATAGTGTTCCTACACTTGTACAATAGTGTTCCTACACTTGTACAATAGTGTTCCTACACTTGTACAATAGTGTTCCTACACTTGTACAATAGTGTTCCTACACTTGTACAATAGTGTTCCTACACTTGTACAATAGTGTTCCTACACTAGTACAATAGTGTTCCTACACTTGTACAATAGTGTTCCTACACTAGTACAATAGTGTTCCTACACTTGTACAATAGTGTTCCTACACATGTACAATAGTGTTCCTACACTTGTACAATAGTGTTCCTACACTTGTACAATAGTGTTCCTACACTTGCACAATAGTGTTCCTACACTTGTACAATAGTATTCCTACACTAGTACAATAGTGTTCCTACACTTGTACAATAGTGTTCCTACACTTGTACAATAGTGTTCCTACACTTGTACAATAGTGTTCCTACACTAGTACAATAGTGTTCCTACACTTGTACAATAGTGTTCCTACACTTGTACAATACTGTTCCTACACTTGTACAATAGTGTTCCTACACTTGTACAATAGTGTTCCTACACTTGTACAATAGTGTTCCTACACTTGTACAATACTGTTCCTACACTTGTACAATAGTGTTCCTACACTTGTACAATAGTGTTCCTACACTTGTACAATAGTGTTCCTACACTAGTACAATAATGTTCCTACACTTGTACAATAATGTTCCTACACTTGTACAATAGTGTTCCTACACTTGTACAATAGTGTTCCAACACTTGTACAATAGTGTTCCTACACTAGTACAATAGTGTTCCTACACTTGTACAATAGTGTTCCTACACCTGTACAATAGTCTTCCTACACTAGTACAATAGTGTTCCTACACTAGTACAATAGTGTTCCTACACTAGTACAATAGTGTTCCTACACTTGTACAATAGTGTTCCTACACCTGTACAATAGTGTTCCTACACCTGTACAATAGTGTTCCTACACCTGTACAATAGTGTTCCTACACCTGTACAATAGTGTTCCTAAACCTGTACAATAGTGTTCCTACACCTGTACAATAGTGTTCCTACACCTGTACAATAGTGTTCCTACACCTGTACAATAGTGTTCCTACACCTGTTCAATAGTGTTCCTACACCTTTACAATAGTGTTCATACACCTGTACAATAGTGTTCCTACACCTGTTCAATAGTGTTCCTACACCTGTACAATAGTGTTCCTACACCTGTACAATAGTGTTCCTACACCTGTACAATAGTGTTCCTACACCTGTACAATAGTGTTCCTACACCTGTACAATAGTGTTCCTACACCTGTACAATAGTGTTCCTACACCTGTACAATAGTGTTCCTACACCTGTACAATAGTTTTCCTACACCTGTAGAATAGTGTTCCTACACCTGTACAATAGTTTTCCTACACCTGTACAATAGTGTTCCTACACCTGTACAATAGTGTTCCTACACCTGTACAATAGTGTTCCTACACCTGTACAATAGTGTTCCTACACCTGTACAATAGTGTTCCTACACCTGTACAATAGTTTTCCTACACCTGTACAATAGTGTTCCTACACTTGTACAATAGTGTTCCTACACTTGTACAATAGTGTTCCTACACTTGTACAATAGTGTTCCTACACTTGTACAATAGTGTTCCTACACTTGTACAATAGTGTTCCTACACTAGTACAATAGTGTTCCTACACTTGTACAATAGTGTTCCTACACTTGTACAATAGTGTTCCTACACTTGTACAATAGTGTTCCTACACTTGTACAATAGTGTTCCTACACTTGTACAATAGTGTTCCTACACTTGTACAATAGTGTTCAAACACTTGTACAATAGTGTTCCTACACTTGTACAATAGTGTTCCTACACTAGTACAATAATGTTCCTACACTTGTACAATAATGTTCCTACACTTGTACAATAGTGTTCCTACACTTGTACAATAGTGTTCCTACACTTGTACAATAGTGTTCCTACACTAGTACAATAGTGTTCCTACACTTGTACAATAGTGTTCCTACACCTGTACAATAGTCTTCCTACACTTGTACAATAGTGTTCCTACACTAGTACAATAGTGTTCCTACACTTGTACAATAGTGTTCCTACACCTGTACAATAGTCTTCCTACACTAGTACAATAGTGTTCCTACACTAGTACAATAGTGTTCCTACACTAGTACAATAGTGTTCCTACACTTGTACAATAGTGTTCCTACACCTGTACAATAGTGTTCCTACACCTGTACAATAGTGTTCCTACACCTGTACAATAGTGTTCCTACACCTGTACAATAGTGTTCCTAAACCTGTACAATAGTGTTCCTACACCTGTACAATAGTGTTCCTACACCTGTACAATAGTGTTCCTACACCTGTACAATAGTGTTCCTACACCTGTTCAATAGTGTTCCTACACCTGTACAATAGTGTTCCTACACCTGTACAATAGTGTTCATACACCTGTACAATAGTGTTCCTACACCTGTTCAATAGTGTTCCTACACCTGTACAATAGTGTTCCTACACCTGTACAATAGTGTTCCTACACCTGTACAATAGTGTTCCTACACCTGTACAATAGTGTTCCTACACCTGTAAAATAGTGTTCCTAAACCTGTACAATAGTGTTCCTACACCTGTACAATAGTGTTCCTACACCTGTACAATAGTGTTCCTACACCTGTACAATAGTGTTCCTACACCTGTACAATAGTGTTCCTACACCTGTACAATAGTGTTCCTACACCTGTACAATAGTTTTCCTACACCTGTAGAATAGTGTTCCTACACCTGTACAATAGTTTTCCTACACCTGTACAATAGTGTTCCTACACCTGTACAATAGTGTTCCTACACCTGTACAATAGTGTTCCTACACCTGTACAATAGTGTTCCTACACCTGTACAATAGTGTTCCTACACCTGTACAATAATTTTCCTACACCTGTACAATAGTGTTCCTACACTTGTACAATAGTGTTCCTACACTTGTACAATACTGTTCCTACACTTGTACAATAGTGTTCCTACACTTGTACAATAGTGTTCCTACACTTGTACAATAGTGTTCCTACACTTGTACAATAGTGTTCCTACACTTGTACAATAGTGTTATTACACTTGTACAATAGTGTTCCTACACTAGTACAATAGTGTTCCTACACTTGTACAATAGTGTTCCTACACTTGTACAATAGTGTTCCTACACTTGTACAATAGTGTTCCTACACTAGTACAATAGTGTTCCTACACTTGTACAATAGTGTTCCTACACTTGTACAATAGTGTTCCTACACTTGTACAATAGTATTCCTACACTAGTACAATACTGTTCCTACACTTGTACAATAGTGTTCCTACACTTGTACAATAGTGTTCCTACACTTGTACAATAGTGTTCCTACACTAGTACAATAGTGTTCCTACACTTGTACAATAGTGTTCCTACACTTGTACAATAGTGTTCCTACACTTGTACAATAGTGTTCCTACACTTGTACAATAGTGTTCCTACACTTGTACAATAGTGTTCCTACACTTGTACAATAGTGTTCCTACACTTGTACAATAATGTTCCTACACTTGTACAATAGTGTTCCTACACTTGTACAATAGTGTTCCTACACTTGTACAATAGTGTTCCTACACTTGTACAGTAATGTTCCTACACTTGTACAATAGTGTTCCTACACTTGTACAATAGTGTTCCTACACTAGTACAATAGTGTTCCTACACTTGTACAATAGTGTTCCTACACCTGTACAATAGTCTTCCTACACTAGTACAATAGTGTTCCTACACTAGTACAATAGTGTTCCTACACTAGTACAATAGTGTTCCTACACTTGTACAATAGTGTTCCTACACCTGTACAATAGTGTTCCTACACCTGTACAATAGTGTTCCTACACCTGTACAATAGTGTTCCTACACCTGTACAATAGTGTTCCTAAACCTGTACAATAGTGTTCGTACACCTGTACAATAGTGTTCCTACACCTGTACAATAGTGTTCCTACACCTGTTCAATAGTGTTCCTACACCTGTTCAATAGTGTTCCTACACCTGTACAATAGTGTTCATACACCTGTACAATAGTGTTCCTACACCTGTTCAATAGTGTTCCTACACCTGTACAATAGTGTTCCTACACCTGTACAATAGTGTTCCTACACCTGTACAATAGTGTTCCTACACCTGTACAATAGTGTTCCTACACCTGTAAAATAGTGTTCCTAAACCTGTACAATAGTGTTCCTACACCTGTACAATAGTGTTCCTACACCTGTACAATAGTGTTCCTACACCTGTACAATAGTGTTCCTACACCTGTACAATAGTGTTCCTACACCTGTACAATACTGTTCCTACACCTGTACAATAGTGTTCCTACACCTGTACAATAGTTTTCCTACACCTGTAGAATAGTGTTCCTACACCTGTACAATAGTTTTCCTACACCTGTACAACAGTGTTCCTACACCTGTACAATAGTGTTCCTACACCTGTACAATAGTGTTCCTACACCTGTACAATAGTGTTCCTACACCTGTACAATAGTGTTCCTACACCTGTACAATAGTTTTCCTACACCTGTACAATAGTGTTCCTACACCTGTACAATAGTGTTCCTACACCTGTACAATAGTTTTCCTACACCTGTACAATAGTGTTCCTACACCTGTACAATAGTGTTCCTACACCTGTACAATAGTGTTCCTACACCTGTACAATAGTGTTCCTACACCTGTACAATAGTGTTCCTACACCTGTACAATAGTGTTCCTACACCTGTACAATAGTGTTCCTACACATGTACAATAGTGTTCCTACACCTGTACAATAGTGTTCCTACACCTGTACAATAGTGTTCCTACACCTGTACAATAGTGTTCCTACACCTGTAAAATAGTGTTCCTACACCTGTACAATAGTGTTCCTACACCTGTACAATAGTGTTCCTACACCTGTACAATAGTGTTCCTACACCTGTACAATAGTGTACCTACACCTGTACAATAGTGTTCCTACACCTGTACAATAGTTTTCCTACACCTGTACAATAGTGTTCCTACACCTGTACAATAGTTTTCCTACACCTGTACAATAGTGTTCCTACACCTGTACAATAGTGTTCCTACACCTGTACAATAGTTTTCCTACACCTGTACAATAGTGTTCCTACACCTGTACAATAGTTTTCCTACACCTGTACAATAGTGTTCCTACACCTGTACAATAGTTTTCCTACACCTGTACAATAGTGTTCCTACACCTGTACAATAGTGTATAATAGTGTTCCTACACCTGTACAATAGTGTTCCTACACCTGTTCAATAGTGTTCCTACACTTGTACAATAGTGTTCCTACACCTGTACAATAGTGTTCCTACACCTGTACAATAGTGTTCCTACACCTGTACAATAGTGTTCCTACACCTGTACAATAGTGTTCCTACACCTGTACAATAGTTTTCCTACACTTGTACAATAGTGTTCCTACACCTGTACAATAGTGTTCCTACACCTGTACAATAGTGTTCCTACACCTGTACAATAGTGTTCCTACACCTGTACAATAGTGTTCCTACACCTGTACAATAGTGTTCCTACACCTGTACAATAGTGTTCCTACACCTGTACAATAGTGTTCCTACACCTGTACAATAGTGTTCCTACACCTGTACAATAGTGTTCCTACACCTGTACAATAGTGTTCCTACACCTGTACAATAGTGTTCCTACACCTGTACAATAGTGTTCCTACACCTGTACAATAGTGTTCCTACACCTGTACAATAGTGTTCACACCTGTACAATAGTGTTCCTACACCTGTACAATAGTGTTCCTACACCTGTACAATAGTGTTCCTACACCTGTACAATAGTGTTCCTACACCTGTACAATAGTGTTCCTACACCTGTACAATAGTGTTCCTACACCTGTACAATAGTGTTCCTACACCTGTACAATAGTGTTCCTACACCTGTACAATAGTGTTCCTACAACTGTACAATAGTGTTCCTACACATGTACAATAGTGTTCCTACACCTGTAATAGTGTTCCTACACCTGTACAATAGTGTTCCTACACCTGTACAATAGTGTTCCTACACCTGTACAATAGTGTTCCTACACCTGTACAATAGTGTTCCTACACCTGTACAATAGTGTTCCTACACCTGTACAATAGTGTTCCTACACCTGTTCAATAGTGTTCCTACACCTGTACAATAGTGTTCCTACACCTGTACAATAGTGTTCCTACACCTGTACAATAGTGTTCAATAGTGTTCCTACACCTGTACAATAGTGTTCCTACACCTGTACAATAGTGTTCCTACACCTGTACCTGTACAATAGTGTTCCTACACCTGTACAATAGTGTTCCTACACCTGTACAATAGTGTTCCTACACCTGTACAATAGTGTTCCTACACCTGTACAATAGTGTTCCTACACCTGTACAATAGTGTTCCTACACCTGTACAATAGTGTTCCTACACCTGTACAATAGTGTTCCTACACCTGTACAATAGTGTTCCTACACCTGTACAATAGTGTTCCTACACCTGTACAATAGTGTTCCTACACCTGTATAATAGTGTTCCTACACCTGTACAATAGTGTTCCTACACCTGTACAATAGTGTTCCTACACCTGTACAATAGTGTTCCTACACCTGTACAATAGTGTTCCTACACCTGTACAATAGTGTTCCTACACCTGTACAATAGTGTTCCTACACCTGTACAATAGTGTTCCTACACCTGTACAATAGTGTTCCTACACCTGTACAATAGTGTTCCTACACCTGTACAATAGTGTTCCTACACCTGTACAATAGTGTTCCTACACCTGTACAATAGTGTTCCTACACCTGTACAATAGTGTTCCTACACCTGTACAATAGTGTTCCTACACCTGTACAATAGTGTTCCTACACCTGTACAATAGTGTTCCTACACCTGTACAATAGTGTTCCTACACCTGTACAATAGTGTTCCTACACCTGTACAATAGTGTTCCTACACCTGTACAATAGTGTTCCTACACCTGTACAATAGTTTTCCTACACCTGTACAATAGTGTTCCTACACCTGTACAATAGTGTTCCTACACCTGTTCAATAGTGTTCCTACACTTGTACAATAGTGTTCCTACACCTGTACAATAGTGTTCCTACACCTGTACAATAGTGTTCCTACACCTGTACAATAGTGTTCCTACACCTGTACAATAGTGTTCCTACACCTGTACAATAGTGTTCCTACACCTGTACAATAGTGTTCCTACACCTGTACAATAGTGTTCCTACACCTGTACAATAGTGTTCCTACACCTGTACAATAGTGTTCCTACACCTGTACAATAGTGTTCCTACACCTGTACAATAGTGTTCCTACACCTGTACAATAGTGTTCCTACACCTGTACAATAGTGTTCCTACACCTGTACAATAGTGTTCCTACACCTGTACAATAGTGTTCCTACACCTGTACAATAGTGTTCCTACACCTGTACAATAGTGTTCCTACACCTGTACAATAGTGTTCCTACACCTGTACAATAGTGTTCCTACACCTGTACAATAGTGTTCCTACACCTGTACAATAGTGTTCCTACACCTGTACAATAGTGTTCCTACACCTGTACAATAGTGTTCCTACACCTGTACAATAGTGTTCCTACACCTGTACAATAGTGTTCCTACACCTGTACAATAGTGTT
This sequence comes from Cherax quadricarinatus, assembly GCF_038502225.1. NCBI lineage: Eukaryota > Metazoa > Arthropoda > Malacostraca > Decapoda > Parastacidae > Cherax > Cherax quadricarinatus. The sequence continues at coordinate 31,901,839 of NC_091329.1, read as the reverse complement.
CCTACACCTGTACAATAGTGTTCCTACACCTGTTCAATAGTGTTCCTACACTTGTTCAATAGTGTTCCTACACCTGTTCAATAGTGTTCCTACACCTGTACAATAGTGTTCCTACACCTGTTCAATAGTGTTCCTACACCTGTACAATAGTGTTCCTACACCTGTTCAATAGTGTTCCTACACTTGTTCAATAGTGTTCCTACACCTGTACAATAGTGTTCCTACACCTGTACAATAGTGTTCCTACACCTGTTCAATAGTGTTCCTACACCTGTACAATAGTGTTCCTACACCTGTTCAATAGTGTTCCTACACCTGTACAATAGTGTTCCTACACCTGTACAATAGTGTTCCTACACCTGTACAATAGTGTTCCTACACCTGTACAATAGTGTTCCTACACCTGTACGTCCCCCACACCTGTACATGCTCCTTCACAACTTTCACTATCCATTGATCTCTAAATCGATTGATCTGTATCAGTTTATCTGCATGATGGAGATTGCTTATCTATTGTAACTTTTTTACCCTGACTTTCTGCAAGTTGAAGATGTATTGCAACCGTCTTGTTCGTTTGTGACCCCGTTGCCTGGTTGGTAAAGCTCTCGCTTCACACGCTGAGGGCTCGGGTTCGATTTCCGGAGGGGTGGAAACATTTTGACGCGTTTCCTTACACTTTTTGTCCTGTTCACCTAGCAGCAAATAGGTACCTGGGTGTTAGTGACTGGTGTAGGTCGCATCCTGGGGGACAAGACTGAGGACCACAATGGAAGTAAGACAGAGAGTCCTCGATGACGCACTGACTTTCTTGAGTTATCCTGGGTGGCTAACCCTCCGGCGTTAAAAATCCAAACGGAATCTCAGCTTATCTTTGACTGGCTTGGAGATTTAAGTGGATTTAGGCTTTCTATTGCTAAAACAAACTAGCTCCTGTGACTCTGATGTCTTTCGTCTCTTTCTGTATCAGTATTGTACCAGTGACTCTGATGTCTTTCGTCTCTTTCTGTATCAGTATTGTTCCAGTGACTCTGATGTCTTTCTGTATCAGTATTGTACCAGTGACTCTGATGTCTTTCGTCTCTTTCTGTATCAGTATTGTTCCAGTGACTCTGATGTCTTTCGTCTCTTTCTGTATCACTATTGTACCAGTGACTCTGATGTCTTTCGTCTCTTTCTGTATCACTATTGTACCAGTGACTCTGATGTCTTTCGTCTCTTTCTGTATCAGTATTGTTCCAGTGACTCTGATATCTTTCGTCTCTTTCTGTATCAGTATTGTTCCAGTGACTCTTATGTCTTTCTGTATCAGTATTGTACCAGTGACTCTGATATCTTTCGTCTCTTTCTGTATCAATATTGTTCCAGTGACTCTTGTGTCTTTCTGTATCAGTATTGTACCAGTGACTCTGATGTCTTTCGTCTCTTTCTGTATCAGTATTGTTCCAGTGACTCTGTTCTTCCGTCTCTTTCTGTATCAGTATTGTTCCAGTGACTCTGATGTTTTTCTGTATCAGTATTGTTCCAGTGACTCTGATGTCTTTCTGTATCAGTATTGTACCAGTGACTCTGATGTCTTTCGTCTCTTTCTGTATCAGTATTGTTCCAGTGACTCTGATGTCTTCCGTCTCTTTCTCTATCAGTATTGTTCCAGTGACTCTGATATCTTTCGTCTCTTTCTGTATCAGTATTGTTCCAGTGACTCTTATGTCTTTCTGTATCAGTATTGTACCAGTGACTCTGATGTCTTTCGTCTCTTTCTGTATCAGTATTGTTCCAGTGACTCTGATGTCTTTCGTCTCTTTCTGTATCAGTATTGTTCCAGTGACTCTGATGTCTTTCGTCTCTTTCTGTATCAGTATTGTTCCAGTGACTCTGATGTCTTTCTGTATCAGTATTGTACCAGTGACTCTGATGTCTTTCGTCTCTTTCTGTATCAGTATTGTTCCAGTGACTCTGATGTATTTCTGTATCAGAACTGTACCAGTGACTCTGATGTCTTTCGTCTCTTTCTGTATCAGTATTGTTCCAGTGACTCTGATGTCTTTCTGTATCAGTATTGTTCCAGTGACTCTGATGTTTTTCTGTATCAGTATTGTTCCAGTGACTCTTATGTCTTTCTGTATCAGTATTGCTCCAGTGACTCTGATGTCTTTCGTCTCTTTCTGTATCAGTATTGTTCCAGTGACTCTTATGTCTTTCGTCTCTTTCTGTATCAGTATTGTTCCAGTGACTCTGATGTCTTTCTGTATCAGTATTGATCCAGTGACTCTGATGTCTTTCGTCTCTTTCTGTATCAGTATTGTTCCAGTGACTCTGATGTCTTTCGTCTCTTTCTGTATCAGTATTGTTCCAGTGACTCTGATGTCTTTCTGTATCAGTATTGCTCCAATGACTCTGATGTTTTTCGTCTCTTTCTGTATCAGTATTAGAACATAAGAACATAAGAACGAAGGAACACTGCAGAAGGCCTACTGGCCCATGTGAGGCAGGTCCAAGTCTCCTACCGGCTTAAGCCAATGCACCCAACCTAGTCAGGTCAGGTCACATTGACTTAAGGGAGGAACACGGCAACCGACCTGGTAGCACAAGCTATCAGGTCCAACTCACACCCACCCACATCTACTCATGTATTTATCCAACCTATTTTTAAAGCTACACAACGTTCTGGCCTCTATAACTGTACTCGGGAGTTTGTTCCACTCATCCACAACTCTATTACCAAACCAGTACTTTCCTATATCCTTCCTGAATCTGAATTTTTCCAACTTCAAACCATTGCTGCGTGTCCTATCTAGGCTAGATATTTTCAGCACACTATTTATATCCCCTTTATTTATTCCTGTCTTCCATTTATACACCTCAATCATATCCCCCCTAATTCTACGTCTTTCTAGAGAGTGCAGATTCAGGGCCCTTAGTCTATCCTCATAGGGAAGGTTTCTGATACATGGGATCAACTTTGTCATCCTCCTTTGTACATTTTCCAGAGAATTTATATCCATTCTGTAATACGGTGACCAAAACTGTGCAGCATAATCTAAATGAGGCCTAACCAAGGATGTATAGAGTTGAAGAACAACCTGAGGACTCCTATTATTTACGCTTCTTGATATGAAGCCAAGGATTCCATTAGCTTTATTGCAAACACTTATGCACTGTTGTCTTGGTTTCAGATTACTGCTAACCAGAACTCCTAAATCTTTTTCGCAATCCGTAATATTAAGATCTACATTATTTAGTTTATATGTGGCATGGTTATTGTCCTGTCCAACATTTAGAACTTTGCATTTGTCTATATTAAATTGCATCTGTATCAGTATTGTTCCAGTGACCCTGATGTCTTTCTGTAACAGTATTGTAGATGAATGGTTCAGAGAACCGACATGTTGATAAATTAGACACGTGTGCAACACATGTGTCTAATTTATCAACATGTCGGTTCTCTGAACCATTCATCTACAAACCTGTCAGACACTGCAACTTCTTGGGATCTTAATACTTAGGAATTCTTCGCTTGCCTAATTCTTGGGCACGACCTACTTCCACATTGAACAAATGTGACACTACCTATGACTGCTACACCTCTCCTGCCATACGGTTTATAAGCTGCTTCTCCGCTCATATGCCGTATTCTACTCAAGATTGATGGACTGAACACATCGACTCAAGGTTGAGGGACTGATTACCTCATTCTCCTCCTGGTCTTCAAGTTTCTCCTATGTATGGACTGATGAAGCCACTGTGTGGCGAAACGTTTCCTCAATAAAGATACCCAAGAGTTGCACATGTGTCTAATTTATCATCAGTATTGTACCAGTGTCTCTGATGTCTTCCGTCTCTTTCTGTTTACCTGGAGAGAGTTCCGGGGGTCAACGCCCCCGCGGCCCGGTCTGTGACCAGGCCTCCTGGTGGATCAGAGCCTGATCAACCAGGCTGTTGCTGCTGGCTGCACGCAAACCAACGTACGAGCCACAGCCCGGCTGGTCAAGAACCGACTTTAGGTGCTTGTCCAGTGCCAGCTTGAAGACTGCCAGGGGTCTGTTCGTAATCCCCCTTATGTATGCTGGGAGGCAGTTGAACAGTCTCGGGCTCCTGACACTTATTGTATGGTCTCTTAACGTGCTAGTGACACCCCTGCTTTTCATTGGGGGGATGTTGCATCGTCTGCCAAGTCTTTTGCTTTCGTAGTGAGTGATTTTCGTGTGCAAGTTCGGTACTAGTCCCTCTAGGTTTTTCCAGGTGTATATAATCATGTATCTCTCCCGCCTGCGTTCCAGGGAATACAGGTTTAGAAACCTCAAGCGCTCCCAGTAATTGAGGTGTTTTATCTCCGTTATGCGCGCCGTGAAGGTTCTCTGTACATTTTCTAGGTCAGCAATTTCACCTGCCTTGAAAGGTGCTGTTAGTGTGCAGCAATATTCCAGCCTAGATAGAACAAGTGACCTAAAGAGTGTCATCATAGGCTTGGCCTCCCTAGTTTTGAAGGTTCTCATTATCCATCCTGTCATTTTTCTAGCAGATGCGATTGATGCAATGTTATGGTCCTAGAAGGTGAGATCCTCTGACATGATCACTCCCAGGTCTTTGACGTTGGTGTTTCGCTCCATTTTGTGGCCAGAATTTGTTTTGTACTCTGATGAAGATTTAATTTCCTCGTGTTTACCATATCTGAGTAATTGAAATTTCTCATCGTTGAACTTCATATTGTTTTCTGCAGCCCACTGAAAGATTTGGTTGATGTCTGCCTGGAGCCTTGCAGTGTCTGCAATGGAAGACACTGTCATGCAGATTCGGGTGTCATCTGCAAAGGAAGACACGGTGCTGTGGCTGACATCCTTGTATCAGTATTGTTGCAGTGACTCTGATGTCTTTCGTCTCTTTCTGTATCAGTATTGTTCCAGTGACTCTGATGTCTTTCTGTATCAGTATTGTACCAGTGACTCTGATGTCTTTCGTTTCTTTCTGTATCAGTATTGTTCCAGTGACTCTGATGTCTTTCTGTATCAGTATTGTTCCAGTGCCTCTTATGTCTTTCTGTATCAGTATTGCTCCAGTGACTCTGATGTCTTTCGTCTCTTTCTGTATCAGTATTGTACCAGTGACTCTGATGTCTTTCGTCTCTTTCTGTATCAGTATTGTTCCAGTGACTCTGATGTCTTTCGTCTCTTTCTGTATCAGTATTGTACCAGTGACTCTGATGTCTTTCGTCTCTTTCTGTATCAGTATTGTACCAGTGACTCTGATGTCTTTCGTCTCTTTCTGTATCAGTATTGTACCAGTGACTCTGATGTCTTTCGTCTCTTTCTGTATCAGTATTGTTCCAGTGACTCTGATGTCTTTCCTCATTCTGTATCAGTATTGTTCCAGTGACTCTGATGTCTTTCGTCTCTTTCTGTGTCAGAATTGTTCCAGTGACTCTGATGTCTTTCGTCTCTTTCTGTATCAGTATTGTTCCAGTGACTCTGATGTCTTTCATCTCTTTCTCTATCAGTATTGTTCCAGTGACTCTGATGTCTTTCGTCTCTTTCTGTATCAGTATTGTTCCAGTGACTCTGATGTCTTTCTGTATCAGTATTGCTCCATTGACTCTGATGTCTTTCGTCTCTTTCTGTGTCAGAATTGTTCCAGTGACTCTGATGTCTCTCGTCTCTTTCTGTATCAGTATTGTTCCAGTGACTCTGATGTCTTTCGTCTCTTTCTACATCAGTATTGTTCCAGAGACTCTGATGTCTTTCTGTATCAGTATTGTACCAGTTACTCTGATGTCTTTCGTCTCTTTCTGTATCAGTATTGTTCCAGTGACTCTGATGTCTTTCTGTATCAGTGTTGTTCCAGTGACTCTGATGTCTTTCTGGATCAGTATTGTTCCAGTGACTCTGATGTCTTTCGTCTCTTTCTGCATCAGTATGGTTCCAGTGACTCTGATGTCTTTCTGAATCAGTATTGCACCAGTGACTCTGATGTCTTTCGTCTCTTTCTGTATCACTATTGTTCCAGTGACTCTGATGTCTTTCTGTATCAGTATTGTTCCAGTGACTCTGATGTCTTTCGTCTCTTTCTGTATCAGTATTGTTCCAGTGACTCTGATGTCTTTCTGTATCAGTATTGTACCAGTGACTCTGATGTCTTCCGTCTCTTTCTGTATTAGAATTGTTCCAGTGACTCTGATGTCTTTCTGTATCTGTATTGTTCCAGTGACTCTGATGTCTTTCCTATCTTTCTGTATCAGTATTGTTCCAGTGACTCTGATGTCTTTCGTCTCTTTCTGTGTCAAAATTTTTCCAGTGACTCTGATGTCTTTCTTCTCTTTCTGTATCAGTATTGTTCCAGTGACTCTGATGTCTTTCGTCTCTTTCTCTATCAGTATTGTTCCAGTGACTCTGATGTCTTTCGTCTCTTTCTGTATCAGTATTGTTCCAGTAACTCTGATGTCTTTCTGTATCAGTATTGTACCAGTGACTCTGATGTCTTTCGTCTCTTTCTGTATCAGTATTGATCCAATGACTCTGATGTCTTTCGTCTCTTTCTTTATCAGTATTGTTCCAGTGACTCTGATGTCTTTCTGTATCAGTATTGTACCAGTTACTATGAGGTCTTTCGTCTATTTCTGTATCAGTATTGTTCCAGTGACTCTGATGTCTTTCTCTATCAGTATTGTTCCAGTGACTCTGATGTCTTTCTGTATCAGTATTGCTCCAGTGACTCTGATGTCTTTGGTCTCTTTCTGTATCAGTATTGTTCCAGTGACTCTGATGTCTTTCTGTATCAGTATTGCACCAGTGACTCTGATGGCTTTCGTCTCTTTCTGTGTCAGTATTGTTCCAGTGACTCTGATGTCTTTCTGTATCAGTATTGTACCAGTGACTCTGATGTCTTTCGTCTCTTTCTGTTCCAGTATTGTTCCAGTGACTCTGATGTCTTTCTGTATCAGTATTGTACCAGTGACTCTGATGTCTTTCGTCTCTTTCTGTATCAGTATTGTTCCAGTGACTCTGATGTCTTTCCTCTCTTTCTGTATCAGTATTGTTCCAGTGACTCTGATGTCTTTCGTCTCTTTCTGTGTCAAAATTGTTCCAGTGACTCTGATGTCTTCCGTCTCTTTCTCTATCAGTATTGTTCCAGTGACTCTGATGTCTTTCGTCTCTTTCTCTATCAGTATTGTTCCAGTGACTCTGATGTCTTTCGTCTCTTTCTCTATCAGTATTGTTCCAGTGACTCTGATGTCTTTCGTCTCTTTCTCTATCAGTATTGTTCCAGTGACTCTGATGTCTTTCTGTATCAGTATTGATCCAATGACTCTGATGTCTTTCGTCTCTTTCTTTATCAGTATTGTTCCAGTGACTCTGTCTTTCTGTATCAGTATTGTACCAGTTACTCTGATGTCTTTCGTCTCTTTCTGTATCAGTATTGTTCCAGTGACCCTGATGTCTTTCGCCTCTTTCTGTATCAGTATTGTTCCAGAGACTCTGATGTCTTTCGTCTCTTTCTGTATCAGTATTGTACCAGTTACTCTGATGTCTTTCGTCTCTTTCTGTATCAGTATTGTTCCAGTGACTCTGATGTCTTTCTGTATCAGTATTGTTCCAGTGACTCTGATGTCTTTCTGTATCAGTATTGCTCCAGTGACTCTGATGTCTTTCGTCTCTTTCTGTATCAGTATTGTTCCAGTGACTTTGATGTCTTTCTGTATCAGTATTGTTCCAGTGACTCTGATGTCTTTCTGTATCAGTATTGTTCCAGTGACTCTGATGTCTTTCTGTATCAGTATTGTTCCAGTGACTCTGATGTCTTTCGTCTCTTTCTGTATCAGTATTGTTCCAGTGACTCTGATGTCTTTCTGTATCAGTATTGTTCCAGTGACTCTGATGTCTTTCTGTATCAGTATTGTTCCAGTAACTCTGATGTCTTTCTGTATCAGTATTGTTCCAGTGACTCTGATGTCTTTCTGTATCAGTATTGTCCCAGTGACTCTGATGTCTTTCTGTATCAGTATTGTTCCAGTGACTCTGATGTCTTTCGTCTCTTTCTGTATCAGTATTGTTCCAGTGACTTTGATGTCTTTCTGTATCAGTATTGTTCCAGTGACTCTGATGTCTTTCTGTATCAGTATTGTTCCAGTGACTCTGATGTCTTTCTGTATCAGTATTGTTCCAGTAACTCTGATGTCTTTCTGTATCAGTATTGCTCCAGTGACTCTGATGTCTTTCGTCTCTTTCTGTATCAGTATTGTTCCAGTGACTTTGATGTCTTTCTGTATCAGTATTGTTCCAGTGACTCTGATGTCTTTCTGTATCAGTATTGTTCCAGTGACTCTGATGTCTTTCTGTATCAGTATTGTTCCAGTAACTCTGATGTCTTTCTGTATCAGTATTGCTCCAGTGACTCTGATGTCTTTCGTCTCTTTCTGTATCAGTATTGTTCCAGTGACTCTGATGTCTTTCTGTATCAGTATTGCTCCAGTGACTCTGATGTCTTTCGTCTCTTTCTGTATCAGTATTGTTCCAGTGACTCTGATGTCTTTCTGTATCAGTATTGTTCCAGTGACTCTGATGTCTTTCTGTATCAGTATTGTTCCAGTGACTCTGATGTCTTTCTGTATCAGTATTGCTCCAGTGACTCTGATGTCTTTCGTCTCTTTCTGTATCAGTATTGTTCCAGTGACTCTGATGTCTTTCGTCTCTTTCTGTGTCAGTATTGTTCCAGTGACCCTGATGTCTTTCGTCTCTTTCTGTTTCAGTATTGTTCCAGTGACTCTGATGTCTTTCGTCTCTTTCTGTTTCAGTATTGTTCCAGTGACTCTGATGTCTTTCGTCTCTTTCTGTTTCAGTATTGTTCCAGTGACCCTGATGTCTTTCGTCTCTTTCTGTTTCAGTATTGTTCCAGTGACTCTGATGTCTTTCGTCTCTTTCTGTTTCAGTATTGTTCCAGTGACACTGATGTCTTTCGTCTCTTTCTGTTTCAGTATTGTTCCAGTGACTCTGATGTCTTTCGTCTCTTTCTGTTTCAGTATTGTTCCAGTGACTCTGATGTCTTTCGTCTCTTTCTGTTTCAGTATTGTTCCAGTGACTCTGATGTCTTTCTGTATCAGTATTGTTCCAGTGACTCTGATGTCTTTCGTCTCTTTCTGTATCAGTATTGTTCCAGTGACTTTGATGTCTTTCTGTATCAGTATTGTTCCAGTGACTCTGATGTCTATCGTCTCTTTCTGTTTCAGTATTGTTCCAGTGACTCTGATGTCTTCCGTCTCTTTCTGTATTAGTATTGTTCCAGTGACTCTGATGTCTTTCTGTATCTGTATTGTTCCAGTGACTCTGATGTCTTTCCTCTCTTTCTGTATCAGTATTGTTCCAGTGACTCTGATGTCTTTCGTCTCTTTCTGTGTCAAAATTGTTCCAGTGACTCTGATGTCTTTCGTCTCTTTCTCTATCAGTATTGTTCCAGTGACTCTGATGTCTTTCGTCTCTTTCTGTATCAGTATTGTTCCAGTGACTCTGATGTCTTTCTGTATCAGTATTGTACCAGTGACTCTGATGTCTTTCGTCTCTTTCTGTATCAGTATTGATCCAATGACTCTGATGTCTTTCGTCTCTTTCTTTATCAGTATTGTTCCAGTGACTCTGATGTCTTTCTGTATCAGTATTGTACCAGTTACTATGAGGTCTTTCGTCTATTTCTGTATCAGTATTGTTCCAGTGACTCTGATGTCTTTCTCTATCAGTATTGTTCCAGTGACTCTGATGTCTTTCTGTATCAGTATTGCTCCAGTGACTCTGATGTCTTTCGTCTCTTTCTGTATCAGTATTGTTCCAGTGACTCTGATGTCTTTCTGTATCAGTATTGTACCAGTGACTCTGATGTCTTTCGTCTCTTTCTGTTTCAGTATTGTTCCAGTGACTCTGATGTCTTTCTGTATCAGTATTGTACCAGTGACTCTGATGTCTTTCGTCTCTTTCTGTTCCAGTATTGTTCCAGTGCCTCTGATGTCTTTCTGTATCAGTATTGTACCAGTGACTCTGATGTCTTTCGTCTCTTTCTGTATCAGTATTGTTCCAGTGACTCTGATGTCTTTCCTCTCTTTCTGTATCAGTATTGTTCCAGTGACTCTGATGTCTTTCGTCTCTTTCTGTGTCAAAATTGTTCCAGTGACTCTGATGTCTTTCGTCTCTTTCTCTATCAGTATTGTTCCAGTGACTCTGATGTCTTTCGTCTCTTTCTCTATCAGTATTGTTCCAGTGACTCTGATGTCTTTCGTCTCTTTCTCTATCAGTATTGTTCCAGTGACTCTGATGTCTTTCGTCTCTTTCTCTATCAGTATTGTTCCAGTGACTCTGATGTCTTTCGTCTCTTTCTCTATCAGTATTGTTCCAGTGACTCTGATGTCTTTCGTCTCTTTCTCTATCAGTATTGTTCCAGTGACTCTGATGTCCTTCTGTATCAGTATTGTTCCAGTGACTCTGATGTCTTTCTGTATCAGTATTGCTCCAGTGACTCTGATGTCTTTCGTCTCTTTCTGTATCAGTATTGTTCCAGTGACTTTGATGTCTTTCTGTATCAGTATTGTTCCAGTGACTCTGATGTCTTTCTGTATCAGTATTGTTCCAGTGACTCTGATGTCTTTCTGTATCAGTATTGTTCCAGTGACTCTGATGTCTTTCGTCTCTTTCTGTATCAGTATTGTTCCAGTGACTCTGATGTCTTTCTGTATCAGTATTGTTCCAGTGACTCTGATGTCTTTCTGTATCAGTATTGTTCCAGTGACTCTGATGTCTTTCTGTATCAGTATTGCTCCAGTGACTCTGATGTCTTTCGTCTCTTTCTGTATCAGTATTGTTCCAGTGACTTTGATGTCTTTCTGTATCAGTATTGTTCCAGTGACTCTGATGTCTTTCGTCTCTTTCTGTATCAGTATTGTTCCAGTGACTCTGATGTCTTTCTGTATCAGTATTGTTCCAGTGACTCTGATGTCTTTCTGTATCAGTATTGTTCCAGTGACTCTGATGTCTTTCTGTATCAGTATTGCTCCAGTGACTCTGATGTCTTTCGTCTCTTTCTGTATCAGTATTGTTCCAGTGACTCTGATGTCTTTCTGTATCAGTATTGTTCCAGTGACTCTGATGTCTTTCTGTATCAGTATTGCACCAGTGACTCTGATGTCTTTCGTCTCTTTCTGTATCAGTATTGTTCCAGTGACTCTGATGTCTTTCGTCTCTTTCTGTGTCAGTATTGTTCCAGTGACCCTGATGTCTTTCGTCTCTTTCTGTTTCAGTATTGTTCCAGTGACTCTGATGTCTTTCGTCTCTTTCTGTTTCAGTATTGTTCCAGTGACTCTGATGTCTTTCGTCTCTTTCTGTTTCAGTATTGTTCCAGTGACTCTGATGTCTTTCGTCTCTTTCTGTTTCAGTATTGTTCCAGTGACTCTGATGTCTTTCGTCTCTTTCTGTTTCAGTATTGTTCCAGTGACTCTGATGTCTTTCTGTATCAGTATTGTTCCAGTGACTCTGATGTCTTTCGTCTCTTTCTGTATCAACATTGTTCCAGTGACTTATCTTTCTGTATCAACATTGTTCCAGTGACTTATCTTTCTGTGTCAACGTTGTTCCAGTGACTGTTATCTTTCTGTATCAACATTGTTCCAGTGACTTATCTTTCTGTGTCAACATTGTTCCAGTAACTGTTATCTTTCTGTATCAATATTGTTCCAGTGATTTATCTTTTTGTATTAACATCGTTCCAGTGACTTATCTTTCTGTATCAACATTGTTCCAGTCACGGACTGTTATCTTTCTGTATCAACATTGTTCCAGTGACTGTTATCTTTCTGTATCAACATTGTTCCAGGGACTGTTATCTTTCTGTATCAACATTGTTCCAGTGACTGTTATCTTTCTGTATCAACATTGTTCCAGTGACTGTTATCTTTCTGTATCAACATTGTTCCAGGGACTGTTATCTTTCTGTATCAACATTGTTCCAGGGACTGTTATCTTTCTGTATCAACATTGTTCCAGGGACTGTTATCTTTCTGTATCAACATTGTTCCAGGGACTGTTATCTTTCTGTATCAACATTGTTCCAAGGACTGCTATCTTTCTGTATCAACATTGTTCCAAGGACTGTTATCTTTCTGTATCAACATTGTTCCAGGGACTGTTATCTTTCTGTATCATCATTGTTCCAGGGACTGTTATCTTTCTGTATCAACATTGTTCCAGTATTTCTTAACAAAATTCAGTCAGTTTTTTCATCCTTCTTTTGGATCGCTGAATTTCATGAAACTCTGATAATTTCCCTAACAGCTGCCCATCACAGTTGGCTGGATCTGCCTAAAAACTTAGAATACAGAGACCATCTATATTCCTCTGGCGTCCCTGCTACCGTGGTCTGGTAGGCAAAGGTCTCGCTTCACACGAAGAGGGTCTATGGTTCGATTTCCGGTTGTCTATGTTCACCCATCAGTAACACCTGAGTGATTAGTCGACTGGTGTGGGTCGCATCCTGGGACTATACTCACCTGATTTCCCCAACAAGCGGCTTTCTATACAGTAGTATGTCACTGGTGTCTTTAGGCTCGTATACCTTGTACATGTACTTGTAGAAACAAGGATTATTATCATTATTATTATTATTATTATTATTATTATTATTATTATTATTATTATTATTATTATTATTATATTATAACCTTGATTCAATGCATTATTGATTAAATTGGGGTTTAGAGGATTTTCGCTGTTCCTCCCTCGAGAGTTTGTTCCCAGAAGTAAACATTGAGTCTTTGCTAGATCGTCACACTGGACATTTTCTTCGCTATTTTGACCGCTACTTTGGCCTTCACGAACAATTACAAATGTTAATAACATTTATTCATTTAATGGTCAATCCTATTTATTACTTAATATCCATATTTACGCTCTTTTCACGTCTTTAAAACATACCTTCCCACTACGTTCACCGCGTAGTTTGCTTCTCATGATGCCCACGGGCAATGAACGCACTGACTCACCTTCCCAGTCATCTGTTCATACACTTCCATCTCCCACAAGGGTCTTTCTTTCCCCAACTGTGTGTCAGTACTCTCACAGACTGGTAGTAACATTAGTTAGGACACGACAAATTGTTTCCTGCCAACCTACAGTCAGATTTACTGTTTATCTCTCCACCGCTGTTAAGCTAAAGGAAAACTACGCTCTGCTAATCTGACACATAAATCACTCAGTTCACGGAACGGGTGGGGTTTGAATCTACGACAATTGAGTCCTGAAACTCGCAGTTCACTGTGTTAAACACTAGGTCAGCTGGTCCAGTAGTTAGCAAACTGGTCTGTGAGTTTGACGACTCACTCCGTTCCCTGATTTCTTTCCAATTATGTTGCTTCGACTTCGTGAGTGAATCCACTGAACGACACCACAAGTGATATCACATGAAGCAAGACCTGGCACCTCTGTGAGGACTCACAGGTGATACCACATGAAGCAAGAACTGGCACCTCTGTGAGGACTCACAAGTGATACCACATGAAGCAAGACCTGGCACCTCTGTGAGGACTCACAGGTGATACCACATGAAGCAAGAACTGGCACCTCTGTGAGGACTCACAAGTGATACCACATGAAGCAAGACCTGGCACCTCTGTGAGGAGTCGCAAGTGATACCTGGATTTTACCTGGAGAGAGTTTCGGGGGTCAACGCCCCCGCGGCCCGGTCTGTGACCAGGCCTCCTGGTGGATCAGAACCTGATCAACCAGGCTGTTACTGCTGGCTGCACGCAAACCAACGTACGAGCCACAACCCGGCTGGTCAGGTACCGACTTTAGGTGCTTGTCCAGTGCCAGCTTGAAGACTGCCAGGGGTCTATTGGTAATTTCCCTTATGTATGCTGGGAGGCAGTTGAACAGTCTCGGGCCCCTGACACTTATTGTATTGTCTCTTAACGTGCTAGTGACACCCCTGCTTTTCATTGGGGGGATGGTGCATCGTCTGCCAAGTCTTTTGCTTTCGTTCTGAGCGATTTTCGTGTGCAAGTTCGGTACTAGTTCCTCTAGGATTTTCCAGGTGTTTATAATCATGTATCTCTCCCTCCTGCGTTCCAGGGAATACAGGTTCAGGAACTTTAAGCGCTCCCAGTAATTGAGGTGTTTTATCTCCGTTATGCGTGCCGTGAAGGTTCTCTGTACATTTTCTAGGTCAGCAATTTCACCTGCCTTGAAAGGTGCTGTTAGTGTGCAGCAATATTCCAGCCTAGATAAAACAAGTGACCTGAAGAGTGTCATCATGGGCTTGGCATCCCTAGTTTTGAAGGTTCTCATTATCCATCCTGTCATTTTTCTAGCAGATGCGATTTATACAATGTTATGGTCCTTGAAGGTGAGATCCTCCGACATGATCACTCCCAGGTCTTTGACGTTGGTTTTTCGCTCTATTTTGTGGAAGGAATTTGTTTTGTACTCCGAAGAAGTTTTAATTTCCTCATGTTTACCAAATCGGACGATTTCGTGAGTTAGTTTTGGTTAAATAAAGTTTACCAGTGTGTCGGCAAAACTAAATCTGGTCGTGTCCGCTGCTGCCTGAGCGTCTCTAATTAGTACCATTGAAAATCTGTATAGCTCTGTCTCACGTATAGCTCTGTCTCACGTATAGCTCTGTATAGCTCTGTCTCACGGAGTAATTGAAATTTCTCATCGTTGAATTTCATATTGTTTTCTGCAGCCCATTGAAAGATTTGGTTGATGTTCGCCTGGAACCTTGCAGTGTCTGCAATGGAAGACACTGCAAGATTCGCAGATTCGGGTGTCATCTGCAAAGGAAGACACGGTGCTGTGGCTGACATCCTCGTCTATGTCAGGTATGAGGATGAGAAACAAGATGGGAGCGAGTACTGTGCCTTGTTTAACAGAGCTTTTCACCGTAGCTGCCTCGGACTTTACTCTGTTGACTACTACTCTGTGTTCTGTTTGTGAGGAAATTATAGATCCATCTTCCAACTTTTTCTGTTATTCCTTTAGCACGCATTTTGTGCGCTATTACGCCATGGTCACACTTGTAGAAGACTTTTGCAAAGTCTGTATATATTACATCTGCATTCTATTTGTCTTCTAGTGCATCTAGGACCCTGTCGTAGTGATCCAGTAGTTGAGACAGACAGGAGCGACCTGTTCTAAACCCATGTTGCCCTGGGTTGTGTAACTGATGGGTTTCTAGATGGGTGGTGATCTTGCTTCTTAGGACCCTTTCAAAGATTTTTATGATATGGGATGTTAGTGCTATTGGTCTGTAGTTCTTTGCTGTTGCTTTACTGCCCCCTTTGTGGAGTGGGGCTATGTCTGTTGTTTTTAGTAACTGAGGGACGACCCCCGTGTCCATGCTCCCTCTCCATAGGATGTTAATAGCTCGTGATAGGGGCTTTTTGCAGTTCTTGATGAACACGGAGTTCCATGAGTCTGGCCCTGGGGCAGAGTGCATGGGCATGTCATTTATCGCCGGTTTGAAGTCATTTGGCGTCAGGATAACACCGGATAGGCTTGTGTTAATCAAATTTTGTGGCTCTCTCATAAAAAATTATTTTTGATTTTGAGTCATATTAGGACTTGAGTAGCTCATTCATTTCCTTGCTGTCATCTGTGTAGGACCCATCTTGTTTAAGTAGGGGCCCAATACTGGACGTTGTTCTTTGATTTAGCATAAGAAATACTTTTTGTTTCTTTCGATTTCATTTATGGCTTTCAGTTCTTCCCGCAATTCCTGACTCCTATAAGATTCCTTTAGCTTAAGTTCGATGCTTGTTGTTTCTCTGACCAGTGTCTCCCTACGCATTTCAGATACATTGACCTCTTTGAGCCGCTCTGTTATTCTTTTCCATCGCCTGTGAAGGGTGGGCCTGTCTCTTTCTATTTTACATCTACTCCTCCTTTTTCTTAAAGGAATAAGCCTTGAGCATACATCGAGTGCCACCGAGTTAATCTGTTCTAGGCATAAGTTGGGGTCTGTGTTGCTTAGTCTATCTTCCCAGCTTATATCGGTTAGGACTTGATTTACTTGGTCCCACTTTATGTTCTTGTTATTGAACCTGAATTTGGTGAAGGCTCCCTCGTGTCTAATCTCATTATGTCGGTCTGGGGCTCCGCGCATACATGTCTGAACCTCGATTAAACCATACCCCCGGCCGGGATTGAACCCGCCGTCATAGAGTCACAAAACTCCAGCCCGCGGGTTCAATCCCGGCCGGGGGTATGGTTTGTTTGCAATCGTGTCATTACGATTTCTTGAGTCATGAACCTCGATTATGTTGTGATCTGAGTATATTGTTTTTGATATGGTGACATTTCTTATCAGATCATCATTGTTAGTGAAGATGAGGTCTAATGTATTCTCCAGTCTAGTAGGCTCTATTATTTGGTGATTTAAGTTGAATTTTGTGCAGAGATTTAAAAGCTCGTGTGAGTGTGAGTTTTCATCAGAGCTGCCTCCTGGTGTTATTACTGCAACAATATTATTTGCTATATTCCTCCATTTTAGCTGCCTCAAGTTGAAATCCCCCAGGAGCAAGATGTTGGGGGCAGGAGCTGGCAGATTTTCCAGATAGTGGTCAATTTTTAGCAGCTGTTCCTGGAATTGCTGGGATGTTACATCCGGAGGCTTGTAGACTACCACAATGACTAAGTTTTGGTTCTCGACCTTTACTGCTAAAACTTCCACTACATCATTTGCGGCATTAAGCAGTTCTTTGCAAACAAGTGACTCTGCAATGTACAGGCCAACCCCCCCCCCCCCTTTTGCCTGTTCAGTCTGTCACATCTGTATAGGTTGTAACCTGGGATCCATATTTCGTTGTCCAAGTGATCCTTTTTGTGAGTCTCAGTGAAAGCCGCGAACATTGCCTTTGCCTCTGCAAGCAGTCCACGGATGAAAGGTATTTTGTTGTTTGTTGCTGGCTTTAGACCCTGTATATTTGCAAAGAAGAATGTTATCGGACTGGTGGTATTGGTGGTACTGGGGGGGGATTTTTTCCGGCACTAGTATCTTTATCTGCTGGTTTGGAGTAGAGGCCATCGACTGTGGTTCCACTCTAGGAATGACTGGATTTGGTGTACGATTTCTGCCATCTCCTGCCAGTTTTTTTCCTTCCTGGCACATGAAGCAAAACCCGGCACCTCTGTGAGGACTCTCAAGTGGCACTATTCATACACTGACACTTACACTGCCCTGAGACACTTGCTCTGACACTTTGCCTATAAGCAGACTCACTCTTTGATTTTGTGATGGAAAATAAGCTACTGCCCCTTGTTAGACACTGAATGTGCAGTCACTCTGACCCCCACCACCTGCACTACTCTGGCCCCCACCACCTGCACTACTCTGGCCCTCACCACCTGGACTCCTCTGGCCCTCACCACCTGCACTAATCTGACCCGCACCACCTGCACTATTCTGACCCCCACCACCTGCACTACTCTGACCCCCACCACCTGCACTACTCTGACCCCCACCACCTGCATTACTCTGACCCCCACCACCTGCACTACTCTGACCCCCACCACCCGCACTCAACCTTCCACTCCCTGTCCCATAATCCCACTGCTGTCTTGCCCATACACATTTAATGCGTATTTTATATAATAATAATAATAATAATAATAATAATAATAATAATAATAATAATAATAATAATAATAATAGGTTTGTGCAGTCAACTGTTAACACAGTAAACGAACCAAAATTAATAATAATAATAATAATATTATTATTATTATTATTAACAACCATATCATAATATTAACGATAATAATAATAATAATAATAATAATAATAATAATAATAATAATAATAATAATAATAATAATACACAAAGGGGTGTATGTGTCTCAGTATACATACACTGAGGATACTTTAGTTCTTATTTAAGGTATTAAACAATTATTGAGAGATGTTGAACAGGTTGAACACAGCCTTGATCACCCTCGTGCAGTTGTGCAGTAGATAGGTGTTAAACCTAACTAGCTAGTCGAGCAATAACTATTAATAATAAATTATGAGAAATATTTCCTTCTTGCTGACTAGTCACAAATGAAGTGTCTGATTGGCTTACCTTGGTGTGAAGTGTCTGATTGGCTTACCTTGGTGTGAAGTGTCTGATTGGCTTACCTTGGTGTGAAGTGTCTGATTGGCTTACCTTGGTGTGAAGTGTCTGATTGGCTTACCTTGGTGTGAAGTGTCTGATTGGCTTACCTTGGTTACCTTGGTGTGAAGTGTCTGATTGGCTTACCTTGGTGTGAAGTGTCTGATTGGCTTACCTTGGTGTGAAGTGTCTGATTGGCTTACCTTGGTGTGAAGTGTCTGATTGGCTTACCTTGGTATAAAGCAGTGAGTGTCCTTGAGACTGGTGGTATTACCCACTCTGGTGAGTGCGAGGTTCTTGACGTCACTCACCGTGAGTGCGAGGTTCTTGACGTCACTCACCGTGAGTGCGAGGTTCCTGACGTCACTCACCGTGAGTGCGAGGTTCCTGACGTCACTCACCGTGAGTGCGAGGTTCCTGACGTCACTCACCGTGAGTGCGAGGTTCCTGACGTCACTCACCGTGAGTGCGAGGTTCCTGACGTCACTCACCGTGAGTGCGAGGTTCCTGACGTCACTCACAGTGAGTGCGAGGTTCTTGACGTCACTCACCGTGAGTGCGAGGTTCCTGACGTCACTCGCAATGATTTATTGTAGGTACTCAGGTGAGTGAGTGCTATCG
Source organism: Cherax quadricarinatus (assembly GCF_038502225.1). Classification (NCBI taxonomy): domain Eukaryota; kingdom Metazoa; phylum Arthropoda; class Malacostraca; order Decapoda; family Parastacidae; genus Cherax; species Cherax quadricarinatus. The sequence continues at coordinate 31,883,106 of NC_091329.1, read as the reverse complement.
TCGCCCTCAGAGGTGTAAGTTACTACTCAGGAGCCTCAGGCACCGGAGTAGGAACCTCACGAGTGTGTGAAGGACCAGGCATCACACTAGATGGCCAGAGATGAATCTGAGTGGCCCAGCATCACTCAGGTGACCACTCAGGCAAAAATATCAAACATTCAGATAAGTAATTATATTTTTCTACACAATATTTCGTTAAATTTATGAAAATTTTCAATTTCTTACAAACAATTTTCCCAAAATTGATTTTTGTATGACTAATTTATGAGATCACATTCAGCATTTTTTTTTTTTTTTTGAGAATTTTGTATTCATATCGTTATTTCAAGTAAACAGATGTTACTATTATCAGTAACTTTTATATTATAAATTATATTTTTCTCACTAATGTTGTGGTATTCACTTTTATTATTCTGGTGATGGATTTAAGAAAACTTATGTACAAACTAGTGTAGTTACCGCTGGGAATGTTTACGTTGAGACCAGAAGTATTGTGGTAAAGAAAACGTGAATTAAGAGGACCGCATTATGAGTACATACTGAAGGAACCTAACCTGACTACCTTGGTAATGAGAAGCACCAAGACAGTTCGATTGAGAAGTGAATTTGAAAGTACCGTAATCAAGGGTACAGAAAGTATTTCTCGAGCACCTGGGTGCTTGTTTAGCTATTATTGTATTGAAGACGAAGTGATGGAATTAAACTTTAATACACAGCTTTAGGAGTGTATACAAGGCAAATGAGGCCAGACAGAAGTGATGAATATCGAAGGTAGGATAGGGCCAGAAGCTAAGTCTCAACCACAGCAAAGAAAACTCGGTGAGAGAGCACACACACACACGCACATTCACACACAGTGAAGAGGCGGACACAGGAGCTGAGTATCGACCCCTGCAACCACAAATAGGTGAGTACACACACACACACACACACACACACACACACACACACACAGGAGCCAGGAGCCTGGACTAGGCGGGGCCAGGAGATTGGACTCGACCCCTGCAACCTCAACTAGGTGAGTACACACACACACACATACACACACACACACACACACACACACACACATACACAAACCTGTTGAGTTTTACAATAAGGTAATAGAAGTAAGACGAGAGAGAGAGAGAGAGAGAGAGAGAGAGAGAGAGAGAGAGAGAGAGATGGGTAGACTGCATTTTCTTGGGGTGTAAGAAGGCTCTCGACAAAGTTCCACACAAGAGATTAGTGCAAAAGCTAGACGAGGATCCAGGAATAACGGGAAAGGCACTGCAATGGATCAGAGAATTACAGGAATAAAACAGCGAGTGATGGTATATGAAGAGGTATCAGAGAGAGCATCTGTGACGGGCGGGGTTCCACAAGGGTCAGTCCTTGAACCGGTGCTGTTTGTGATATAATTGAATGACATGACTGAAGGAATATATTAAGAAGTGTCCCTGTCAGCAGACGATGTGAAGCTAATGAATATTCAAGCGGACGAGGATCAGGTAGAATTTCAAAGGGACCTGGACAGGCCGCACGCCTGGTACAACAAATGGCTTCTGGAGTTTAACCCCACCAAGTGCAGTCATAATGACTGAGGAAGGTCAAAGACCACTATTAGAGTACAGTCTAGGGAATCATAGGCTGCAAACCTCACTCAAGGAAAAGTAGCTTAAGGGTGAGCATGCAGAAACTGTGTGAAATTGGAACCCACACCTGGCAAGGACGTCAAGAAATTAGAGAAAGTGCAAAGGTTTGCAACAAGACTAGTCCCCGAGCTAAGGGGTAGGTCCTTCGAGGAAGTTAAAGGAAATCAACACACACACACACTACTGAAAGAATTAAGAGTAAGACGGAGAGAATGATCGCAGATGAACAAGGAAATTTAAGGAGGGGAAGAGGAAGGGCAGACCAAGTGTTTACAGTGAATCACACGAGGGAACAATATTTAGATACGCTAAAAAGTTCTATTGCATCTAAATATTTAGATGAATAAGGAAGCAGAGTGGCAGATGTTGCAAGTATATGAAACAGGTGGTAAGTCACTGACAGCAGTTTAGTTAAGAGAATAGAGAGGCTCAGTGATTATTTCCTAGTGAATGTAGGCCTTTCTAAAATATAAAAATATTTTAGATAAGTTTATGCTAATTTAATAATAAACAAAAGCAATGATATATTTCTTTCCTTACGTTCAGAATGATTTTTGCGACGATATATATATATGTCGTGCCGAATATGTAAAACTGGTCAATTAGCAAGAACTCATTTAAAATTAGTCCTTTCTGAAATTTTCTTTTATATACTTAAAGATATATTTTTTTCATTAATGTTAATGCAAAAAAATTTAATTTTGCACCAAAAGAATCTTAGAAAACTTACCTAACTTTATTATAACAAGAACAATTTATTTTAGTCTAACCCAACTAAATATATTTTAGATTTGTTTACAGTAATTTAATACTAAACAAACACAGTGAAATATATTTTTTTCGTTAGGTTCAGAATGATTTTGTCGAAATTATTGCATACACAAATTTTCACTTGTCCTATATGGCAAGATGAACGTTGCTATTTAAGCCAAGATCGTAAGTTCTGCCTATTCGGCACGACATTATATATATATATATATATATATATATATATATATATATATATATATATATATATATATATATATATATATATATATATATATATTATTGTGACCACGAACGAGTGGTATTGATCAATAACACCGCACTAGCCAAGGACTCGAACCCATGTTGTTTTGACCTGCCTCATGGTGGACAAAAACTCATGACGCCTTAATCCATATAAAATACTAACAATAATATAAAAATAATAATAGAAAATAATAATAATATATAAAATAATAATATAATAATATAAAATACTGCTGGTTGAACTAGTGCACCAAACAGGACTAGAATGAAACTAACCTCGAGTCACCCACACCATCGTGTGTCCTGGGGTAGCAAGTACAACATCCAGTTCCGCTGGATGCGCTGCTCTTAAGGGTCATATGGTCCAGTGGATTATATATATATATATATATATATATATATATATATATATATATATATATATATATATATATATATATATATATATATATATATTATATTTATATATATATATATATATATATTTATATATATATATATATTTATATATATATATATATTTATATATATATATATATTCCCTCCATGGGGAAGTGGAACAGAATTCTTCCTCCGTAAGCCATGCGTGTTGTAAGAGGCGACTAAAATGCCGGGAGCAAGGGGCTAGTAACCCCTTCTCCTGTATATATTACTAAATTTAAAAAGAGAAACTTTAGTTTTTTCTTTTGGGCCACCCCGCCTCGGTGGGATACAGCTGGTATGTTGAAAGAAGATATATATATATATATATATATATATGAGCAGGTAGGCAGTTTCCCACTGACGCAGGGTGACTAAAAAAAAAGAAGAGAAAAACCCTAAAAGAAAGGAAAACTTTCACCTCACTCACACGTAATCACTGTTTTTGCAGAGGTTCTCAGATACGACAGTTTAGACATCCCTCCAAACTGCCAATATCCCAAATCCCTCCTTTAAAGTGCAGGCATTGTACTTCCCATTTTCAGGACTCAAGTCTGGCTAACCGGTTTCCCTGAATCCCTTCACTAAATATTACCCTGCTCACACTCCAACAGCTCGTCAGGTCCCAATAATCATTAATCTCTATTCACTCCTCTCTAACACGCTCACGCATGCTTGCTGGAAGTCCAAGCCCCTTGCCCACAAAACCTCCTTTACCTCCTCCCTCCAACCTTCCTGTTGCCGACCCCTTCCCCGCCTTCCTTTCGCTTACAGATTTATACACTCTCCAAGTCATTCTACTTTGCTTCATTCTCTCTAATGACCACACCACCTCAACAGCCCCTCTTCAGCCCTCTAACACTTTTAGTAACTCCACACCTTCTCCTAATTTCCACACTACGAATTGTCTGCATAATATTCACATCCATATAAGAGAGTTGGTACCACTATACTCTGGTACATTCCCTTCTTTGCTTCCATGGATAACGTGTTTTATCTCCACATATACCTCAACGCACCACTCACTTTTTTCCTTCATCAATTCTATGGTTAATGTCATCCTTCTTAAACCCATCCACTGACAAGTCAACTCCCAAATATCTGACGACATTCACTTTTTCCATACTCCCTCTCTCCAATGTGATATCCAATTTTTCTTTACCTACATCGTTTGGTACCCTCATCACCTTACTCTTATCTATGTTCACTTTCAACTTCTTTCCTTCACACACCTTCCCAAACTCATTCACTAACCTTCGCAACTTTTTATTAGTCTCCCAAAAGCACAGTATCATCAGCAGAAAGTAAATGTGTCAACTCCCATTTTGTATTTGATTTCCCATAATATGACTAGCCCACCGCACCTGCTTGTAGTTTTTTAAATGTGTTAGAATATTCCATTACATGTTTCCTTCAATGAAATTTGGGTTTTGTACCCCTATATTGTGAGTGAAACTGTCAGGGTGAATAGCTGATATTAATTCGATAGATGTCACACTTGAAGGTACGAATGCAGAAAATGATCTCAGTGATGTCACGCAGACACTATGTCTCCGAGTCTGACTGGAAGTGTAGACAAAGTGAATATCGACTTCAGGAGACTGTTGCGTTTATTTTGCGGTTTAATGAGGGTGCACACCTTAGGTAATACGTTAACCTAGGAAGTCTTAAGCACTACTGGGATGCTACCAGTGTGGTCTATGGTTAAAGCTTCTGATTGTATGAGTCTCACTGAAGTGTTTGGTTGCTAGTTGGCTGAGATTATTTCACATCTGGATGCTTTAAGGCCAAGACCAGTGACCAGTTCCAGTGTTGCTAATTATTTAAGATCCTTTAATAGGAACTTTTTTTGTGCTTGCCAGAATGACATCATCCAGGAACCAGATGTTCAGCTCGCTCACCAATATGCTCTTGTTCCATAAACACAGAACCAAGCTTGTGACACTGCCTTCAAGCACCACAAGACCAAGCTTGTGACACTGCCTTGAAGCACCACAGAACCAAGCTTGTGACACTGCCTAGGAGCACCACAAGGCCAAGCTTGTGACACTGCCTTGAACCACCACAAAACCAAGCTTGTGACACAGCCTTGAAGCACCACAAGGCCAAGCTTGTGACACTGCCTTGAACCACCACAAGACCAAGCTTGTGACACTGCCTTGAACCACCACAAGATCAAGCTTGGGACACTGCCTTGAACCACCACAAGACCAAGCTTGTGACACAGCCTTGAAGCACCACAAGGCCAAACTTGTGACACTGCCTTGAACCACCACAAGACCAAGCTTGTGACACTGCCTTGAAGCACCACCAGACCAAGCTTGTGACACTGCCTTGAACCACCACAAGACCAAGCTTGTGACACTGCCTTGAACCACCACAAGATCAAGCTTGGGACACTGCCTTGAACCACCACAAGATCAAGCTTGGGACACTGCCTTGAACCACCACCAGACCAAGCTTGTGACACTGCCTTGAACCACCACAAGATCAAGCTTGTGACACTGCCTTGAACCACCACAAGACCAAGCTTGTGACACTGCCTTGAACCACCACAAGATCAAGCTTGTGACACAGCCTTGAAGCACCACAAGGCCAAGCTTGTGACACTGCCTTGAACCACCACAAGACCAAGCTTGTGACACTGCCTTGAAGCACCACCAGACCAAGCTTGTGACACTGCCTTGAACCACCACAAGACCAAGCTTGTGACACTGCCTTGAACCACCACAAGATCAAGCTTGGGACACTGCCTTGAACCACCACAAGACCAAGCTTGTGACACTGCCTTGAACCACCACAAGATCAAGCTTGTGACACTGCCTTGAAGCACCACAAGATCAAGCTTGTGACACTGCCTTGAAGCACCACAAGATCAAGCTTGTGACACTGCCTTGAAGCACCACAAGATCAAGCTTGTGACACTGCCTTGAAGCACCACAAGATCAAGCTTGTGACACTGCCTTGAACCACCACAAGATCAAGCTTGTGACACTGCCTTGAACCACCACAAGATCAAGCTTGTGACACTGCCTTGAAGCACCACAAGATCAAGCTTGGGACACTGCCTTGAAGCACCACAAGATCAAGCTTGTGAGACTGCCTTGGACCACCACAAGATCAAGCTTGTGACACTGCCTTGAAGCACCACAAGATCAAGCTTGTGACACTGCCTTGAACCACCACAAGATCAAGCTTGTGACACTGCCTTGAAGCACCACAAGATCAAGCTTGGGACACTGCCTTGAAGCACCACAAGATCAAGCTTGTGACACTGCCTTGGACCACCACAAGATCAAGCTTGTGACACTGCCTTGAAGCACCACAAGATCAAGCTTGTGACACTGCCTTGAAGCACCACAAGATCAAGCTTGTGACACTGCCTTGGACCACCACAAGATCAAGCTTGTGACACTGCCTTGAAGCACCACAAGATCAAGCTTGTGACACTGCCTTGAAGCACCACAATGTGACATATCACTGGACAACGTCATATGTCACTGCACAGCGCCACACATCACTGGACAGCGTCACATATCACTGCACAGCGTCACACCTCTCTGGACAACATCACATATCACTGCACACCGTCACACATTACTGGACAACGTCACATATCACTGCACAGTGTCACATATTACTGGACAGCGTCACATATCATTGCACACCGTCACACATTACTGGACAACGTCATATATCACTGCACAGTGTCACACATTACTGGACAACGTCACATATCACTGCACAGCGTCACACATTACTGGACAACGTCACATATCACTGCACAGCGTCACACATTACTGGACAACGTCACATATCTCTACACAGCGTCACACATTACTGGACAACGTCACATATCACAGGACAGCGTCACACATTACTGGACAACGTCACATATCACTGCACAGCGTCACACATTACTGGACAACGTCACATATCTCTACACAGCGTCACACATTACTGGACAACGTCACATATCACTGCACACCGTCACACATTACTGGACAACGTCACATATCACTGCACACCGTCACACATTACTGGACAATGTCACATATCACTGCACAGCGTCACACATTACTGGACAACGTCACATATCACCGCACAGCGTCACACATTACTGGACAACGTCACATATCACTGCACAGCGTCACACATTACTGGACAACGTCACATATCTCTACACAGCGTCACACATTACTGGACAACGTCACATATCACAGGACAGCGTCACACATTGGTCTAACTCTCACACATTGGTCAACGCCCCCTCGACCCGATCCACGACCAGGCCTCCAGGTGGATCAGGGCCTGATCAATCAGGCTGTTACTGCTGGCAGCACGTAGGCCAACGCAGAAACCACAGCCGGGCTGATCCGGCACCGACTTTAAGTATCTGTCCAGCTCCCTCTTGAACAGCATCACAGCGTGTTGAACAGTGTGTGACGCGGTTCAACAGCGTCCCACACGCTGTTCAACCGCGTCACACACTGTTAAAAAGCGTCACATAATAATAATAATAATAATAATAATAATAATAATAATAATAATAATAATAATAATAATATCTTTATTTACTACAAGTACATGTACAAGGTATACAAGTACATGTACAAGGTATACAAGTACATGTACAAGGTATACAAGTACATGTACAAGGTATACAAGTACATGTACTAGGTATACAAGTACATGTACAAGGTATACAAGTACATGTACAAGGTATACAAGTACATGTACAAGGTATACAAGTACATGTACAAGGTATACAAGTGCATGTACAAGGTATACAAGTACATGTACAAGGTATACAAGTACATGTACAAGGTATACAAGTACATGTACAAGGTATACAAGTACATGTACAAGGTATACAAGTACATGTACAAGGTATACAAGTACATGTACAAGGTATACAAGTACATGTACAAGGTATACAAGTACATGTACAAGGTATACAAGTACATGTACAAGGTATACAAGTACATGTACAAGGTATACAAGTACATGTACAAGGTATACAAGTACATGTACAAGGTATACAAGTACATGTACAAGGTATACAAGTACATGTACAAGGTATACAAGTACATGTACAAGGTATACAAGTACATGTACAAGGTATACAAGTACATGTACAAGGTATACAAGTACATGTACAAGGTATACAAGTACATGTACAAGGTATACAAGTACATGTACAAGGTATACAAGTACATGTACAAGGTATACAAGTACATGTACAAGGTATACAAGTACATGTACAAGGTATACAAGTACACGTACAAGGTATACAAGTACATGTACAAGGTATACAAGTACACGTACAAGGTATACAAGTACATGTACAAGGTATACAAGTACATGTACAAGGTATACAAGTACACGTACAAGGTATACAAGTACATGTACAAGGTATACAAGTACATGAACAAGGTATACAAGTACATGTACAAGGTATACAAGTACATGTACAAGGTATACAAGTACATGTACAAGGTATACAAGTACATGTACAAGGTATACAAGTACATGAACAAGGTATACAAGTACATGTACAAGGTATACAAGTACATGTACAAGGTATACAAGTACATGTACAAGGTATACAAGTACATGTACAAGGTATACAAGTACATGAACAAGGTATACAAGTACATGTACAAGGTATACAAGTACATGAACAAGGTATACAAGTACATGTACAAGGTATACAAGTACATGTACAAGGTATACCAGTACATGTACAAGGTATACAAGTACATGTACAAGGTATACAAGTACATGTACAAGGTATACCAGTACATGTACAAGGTATACAAGTACATGTACAAGGTATACAAGTACATGTACAAGGTATACAAGTACATGTACAAGGTATACAAGTACATGTACAAGGTATACAAGTACATGAACAAGGTATACAAGTACATGTACAAGGTATACAAGAACATGTACAAGGTATACAAGTACATGTACAAGGTATACAAGTACATGTACAAGGTATACAAGTACATGTACAAGGTATACAAGTACATGAACAAGGTATACAAGTACATGTACAAGGTATACAAGTACATGTACAAGGTATACAAGTACATGTACAAGGTATACAAGTACATGTACAAGGTATACAAGTACATGTACAAGGTATACAAGTACATGTACAAGGTATACAAGTACATGTACAAGGTATACCAGTACATGTACAAGGTATACCAGTACATGTACAAGGTATATCAGTACATGTACAAGGTATACCAGTACATGTACAAGGTATACCAGTACATGTACAAGGTATACAAGTACATGTACAAGGTGTACCAGTACATGTACAAGGTATACCAGTACATGTACAAGGTATACAAGTACATGTACAAGGTATACCAGTACATGTACAAGATATACAAGTACATGTACAAGGTATACCAGTACATGTACAAGGTATACAAGTACATGTACAAGGTATACCAGTACATGTACAAGGTATACCAGTACATGTACAAGGTATACCAGTACATGTACAAGGTATACAAGTATATGTACAAGGTATACCAGTACATGTACAAGGTATACCAGTACATGTACAAGGTATACAAGTACATGTACAAGGTATACCAGTAAATGTACAAGGTATACAAGTACATGTACAAGGTATACCAGTACATGTACAAGGTATACCAGTACATGTACAAGGTATACCAGTACATGTACAAGGTATACAAGTACATGTACAAGGTATACCAGTACATGTACAAGGTATACCAGTACATGTACAAGGTATACCAGTACATGTACAAGGTATACAAGTACATGTACAAGGTATACCAGTACATGTACAAGGTATACCAGTACATGTACAACGTATACCAGTACATGTACAAGGTATACAAGTACATGTACAAGGTATACCAGTACATGTACAAGGTATACCAGTACATGTACAAGGAATTCCAGTATATGTACAAGGTATACCAGTACATGTACAAGGTATAACAGTACATGTACAAGGTATACCAGTACATGTACAAGGTATACCAGTACATGTACAAGGTATACCAGTACATGTACAAGGTACACAAGTACATGTACAAGGTATACCAGTACATGTACAAGGTATACCAGTACATGTACAAGGTACACAAGTACATGTACAAGGTATGCCAGTACATGTACAAGGTATACCAGTACATGTACAAGGTATACCAGTACATGTACAAGGTATACCAGTATATGTGCAAGGTACACAACTACATGTACAAGGCATACCAGTACATGTACAAGGTATACCAGTACATGTACAAGGTACAAAAGTACATGTACAAGGTATACCAGTACATGTACAAGGTATACCAGTACATATACAAGGTATACCAGTACATGTACAAGGTACACAAGTACATGTACAAAGTATACCAGTACATGTAAAAGGTATACCAGTACATGTACAAAGTATACCAGTACATGTACAAGGTATACAAGTGCATGTACAACGTATACAAGTGCATGTACAAGGTACACAAGTGCATGTACAAGGTACACAAGTGCATGTACAAGGTACACAAGTGCATGTACAAGGTACACAAGTGCATGTACAAGGTACACAAGTGCATGTACAAGGTACACAAGTGCATGTACAAGGTACACAAGTGCATGTACAAGGTATACAAGTACATGATCAAGGTATACAAGTACATGTACAAGGTATACAAGTACATGTACAAGGTATACAAGTACATGTACAAGGTATACAAGTACATGAACAAGGTATACAAGTAAAGTACAAGGTATACAAGTACATGTACAAGGTATACAAGTACATGAACAAGGTATACAAGTACATATACAACGTATACAAGTACACATACAAGGTATACAAGTACATGTACAAGCTATACAAGTACATGTACAATGTATACAAGTACATGTACAAGGTATACAAGTACATGTACAAGGTATACAAGTACATGTACAAGGTATACAAGTACATGTACAAGGTATACAAGTGCATGTACAAGGTATACAAGTACATGTACAAGGTATACAAGTACATGTACAAGGTATACAAGTACATGTGCAAGGTATACAAGTACATGTACAAGGTATACAAGTACATGTAGAAGGTATACAAGTACATGTACAAGGTATGCAAGTTCATGTACAAGGAATACAAGTACATGTACAAGGTATACAAGTGCATGTGCAAGGTATACAAGTACATGTACAAGGTATACAAGTACATGAACAAGGTATACAAATACATGTACAAGGTATACAAGTGCATGTGCAAGGTATACAAGTACATGTACAAGGTATACAAGTACATGTGCAAGGTATACAAGTACATGTACAAGGTATACAAGTACATGTAGAAGGTATACAAGTACATGTACAAGGTATGCAAGTTCATGTACAAGGAATACAAGTACATGTACAAGGTATACAAGTACATGTACAAGGTATACAAGTAGAAGTAAATGTACAAGGTATACAAGTACATGTACAAGATATACAAGTACATGTACAAGGTATACAAGTACATGTACAAGGTATACAAGTACATGTACAAGGTATACAAGTGCATGTACAAGGTATACAAGAACATGTGCAAGGTATACAAGTACATGTATAAGGTATACAAGTTCATGAACAAGGTATGCAAGTACATGTGCAAGGTATACAAGTACATGTACAAGGTATACAAGTACATGTGCAAGGTATACAAGTACATTACAAGGTATACAAGTACATGTACAAGGTATAGAAGTACATGTACAAGGTATACAAGTACATGAACAAGGTATACAAGTACATGTACAAGGTATACAAGTACATATACAACGTATACAAGTACATGAACAAGGTATACAAGTACATGTAGAAGGTATACAAGTACATGAACAAGGTATACAAGTATATGTACAAGGTATACAAGTACATGTACAAGGTATACAAGTACATGTGCAAGGTATACTAGTGCATGTACAAGGTATACAAGTACATGTACAAGGTTTACAAGTACATGTACAAGGTATACAAGTACATGTACAAGGTATACAAGTACATGTACAAGGTATACAAGTACATGTACAAGGTATACAAGTGCATATACAAGGTATACAAGTACATGTACAAGTTATACAAGTACATGTACAAGGTATACAAGTGCATGAACAACGTATACAAGTACATGTACAAGGTATACAAGTACATGTACAAGGTATACAAGTACATGTACAAGGTATACAAGTACATGTACAAGGTATACAAGTGCATGTACAAGGTATGCAAGTACATGTACAAGGTATACAAGTACATGTACAAGGTATACAAGTACATGAACAAGGTATACAAGTACATGTAGAAGGTATACAATACATGTACAAATTATACAAGTACATGTACAAGGTATACAAATACATGTATAAGGTATACAAGTACATGTACAAGGTATACAAGTACATGTACAAGGTATACAAGTACATGTGCAAGGTATACTAGTGCAAGTACAAGGTATACAAGTACATGTACAAGGTTTACAAGTACATGTACAAGGTATACAAGTACATGTACAAGGTATACAAGTACATGTACAAGGTATACAAGTACATGTACAAGTTATACAAGTGCATATACAAGGTATACATGTACATGTACAAGTTATACAAGTACATGTACAAGGTATACAAGTGCATGTACAACGTATACAAGTACATGTACAATGTATACAAGTGCATGTACAAGGTATACAAGTACATGTACAAGGTATACAAGTGCATGTACAAGGTATACAAGTACATGAACAAGGTATACAAGTACATGTACAAGGTATACAAGTACATGAACAAGGTATACAAGTACATGTACAAGGTATACAAGTACATGTACAACGTATACAAGTACATGTACAAGGTATACAAGTATATGTACAAGGTATACAAGTGCATGTACAAGGTATACAATACATGTACAAATTATACAAGTACATGTACAAGGTATACAAGTACATGTACAAGGTATACAAGTACATATACAAGGTATACAAGTACATGTACAAGGTATACAGACCATAGCTAAAACATCAATGACTTGCTACTATATAGAAAGTTCCTTGTTATTCTGAACATTCCCCGCAAATTAGGTCAGTTTTGTCCCAGGATGCGACCCACACCAGTCGACTATCACCCAGATACCCACTTTACTGACGGGTTAACAGAGACAACAGGTGTAAAGAAAAAAGCCCAATGTTTCTATCCTCGCTGGGAATCGAACCCAGACACTTGCCGTGTGAATCGAGAACTTTAGTCTCCAGGCCACTGTTGTATATCGTTACACGTTGTTGAACAGTGTCACACACTGTTGAACAGCGTTACAAACTGGTGAACAGCGTCACACACTGTTGGGCAGCGTCGCACACCGTTGAACAGTGGCACATACACTGTTGAACAGCGTCACACACTGCTGAACAGCGTCAAGCACTGTTGAAAGGCGTCAAGCACTGTTGAACAGCGTCACACACTGTTGAACAGCGTCACACACTGTTGAACAGCGTCACGCACTGTTAGACAGCATCACTGTTGGACAGCGTCACTTGCTGATGCACTGTTACGTAGCATCACAGAGTGTTGCACACTGTTACGAAAAGTAACGGACTGCAGAACAACGTCACACACACACACCATCGGATCGAGAGATGTACAGCAGCGTCACGATGTGCTAAGTAACGTATAAGGAAGCGTCACACTTCATGTACTATCGTCACATAGAATACACGAACGACAATCAGAATATGGTGGATTCACACAGTATACACTATTGTATTTTATACAACAGTGTATACGTGAGTGTTATACAGTATACACGACCGTCACACGGTGTTCCTACTCGTTACACAGTATGCGCGACCGTCACACAGTGTTCCTGATCGTCACGCAGTATACGCGACCGTCACATATTATATGTGACCGTAAAATTGCATTCACGAGTGTGACAATATACGCAAGCGTCACAGAATACACGAGCGTTACACAACTTACGCAAGCGTCACACAGCATATGTCATACAATATACGTAAGCGTCACACAGCACACGCGAGAGTCACACTGTTTATGTGAGCGTCACACAATATACGCCAGCATCAAGCACTATACGCGAGCGTCACATAGTATACGACAAAATACGCGAACGTCATTCATCTTACGCAAGCGAGAGCCGTAACACGGCGAGAGAGTGAGAGAGAGCCAGAGTGAGAGAGGCACCTGTGTCCTCGGGTGTGTTTGTCCACAGACTGGCACCATATGGCATCCCGAGGGCACGCGCACACACACGCACGCACACTCAAGCAGGCACTTATGTCCGACACCCATACTCCTCCCTCCACCCACCTTCCTTCCTTCACTTATACTATGCTCTCTTACACACTCCTGTTACACTATCCTTTTACACTATTCTGTTACATTATTCTCTGTTATATATTGTTATATATTGTAAAATCACTATTATGTCGTATCTTCTGGAATAATAGGTAGCGTGGAGGGTTACGAAGAGAGCGCAGACTAGCGTTGTTGTATTCTTCTATTTGGTTCACAGGTTTAATATGCCTGATCAGAGATCAGCGAGGGTGAAGAGGATAACAGAGGCAGAGTTAAGAAGGGTGGTGAGAAGTGCTGTTGGAGGTACAATCAAAAGCTGTGCATTAAATCTTTTGCTAATGAAAAGCCAAAGAGGAAATCTGTGTCGAAGGTGGGATCGTCAGCGAGGAGGGAAGATAAACTAAGGGTGTTAGAGGGGTGACGACGATGGAGGTAAATTCTGCGTGCTCGCTGATAGACAGGACAGTCCTATAGAATATGGCAAGCCGAAACTTGAACCAGACAGTTTGCACAGAGTGGAACTGGGCGCCTCTCCATGAGGTAACCATGAGTAAGACGCGTGAGCCCAATGCGAAGACTGAAGAGCGTAGTTTGCCAACCACGACATCGATGATAAAACGACCAAGATTCTAAACTCGGCTTGATAGAGTGTAATTTGTTACGAATAAATTCAGACCAACGTTGTTGCCAACAGTTGCGAAGGTGGCTAGAGATTCCAGTAAAATAGTCTGAGAACGAAATACAGGTACAACAGAGTATCAGAAACAACAGAACATCTGGTGAAGATAATTTGGTACGCTTTAGCACCAGAAAATTTAAACCCATGAGTAGTGGCCCAGTTGGAAACACGGTTGACAGCATTCTGGAGTGATGCTGCTACTAGGTGACAGTCAGCACCTGCACAAGCTATAGCAAGGTCATCAACGTAAAGTGATGATCAAATATTTGATTGGAAAACAGATGCCAAATCACTTATAGCAAGGAGAAGAACCATAGTATTAAGGCCATATCCCTGAGGGACATCTTCAGCCTGGACAAAGTCAGGGGAAAGCAAATTAACCCGAACATGGGTTAATAATTTGCTGAGGTAATAAGTTTTTAAGAAAAGTTGCAGATTGTCTTGGAGGCCTAAGATGAACTTTGTCCAATATGTTACATCTCCGAGGAGTGTCAAACCTTTTCAAGATATAAAAAGACTGCAATTATTGATGAGTTACTACCAAACTCATTACGAAAACATACATATCTAAGAGAAGTAACCGGCAATAGCAGAGCAGCCTCTAGGACAGCCAAATTGACAAGTGGAGGGACTATTGTGTGTCTCTAAATACCACACCAAACGTCTATTTACTAGATGTTCCATCAAGTTGCAAACTGCACTGGTAAGAGCAATGGGACAATAGTGTGAGGCATCATGGCCCGAAGTACCTGGTTTATGAAACGGTAGAACAACGGCAGTTTTCTACAGTTGGAGAAGAACTTGCGACCAAATAGGTTTAAAAAGATGTAAGAGGACTGAGAGGACTGACGTATGTAAATGTTGAAGCAGACGAATGTGAATGACGTCAGGCCCAGCTGCCGATGATCGGCAAGTGGAAAGTGTTGGCTCTAGTTCCAGAAGTGTAAAAGACAGAGTATAAGACTCTGCTAGAAGAAAGGTCTAAGGGCTCTAACTCTCTGGCAGACTTGGAGGAAAGAAACGAGGGGCATAGATGGAGCCCCTGAGAGATACTGACAAGATGATTACTAATTGCGGTGGCAACTTCAAGAGGGTTCGCTATATTGATACTGACAACCTGAAGAACGGGAACCGGGTCTGGAGAGTATTTGCCACTCAGTTCCCGTACTTTTTTTCCAGACTGCGCTCATAGAGAAAGCCAGCAAGTGCGCTTACCTTCACAGATGACACGGAGGGCGAACGCTCTCTTCTGCTTAATATCAAGAAGTCGCTCTGCGGTTAAAACCGAGGACAAAAATAGTTGTAATTGCTCAACAGTTGACGACAAAGGAGACGATTCTTCATTATAAACAGTTTTATGAGAATAAATGGCGAAATTGGCCCTTGAAATTGCCATGGTGGGATACAAAGATAGGAAAATGATAGCTGTTATGTAAATGAAGGAGTGATGATCAGATAAAGTAGAGAGCAGTTGAGGAGGAGCAAATGGGGAGATCTATGTAAGAGGAGGGGAAAAGAAGGGGATAAGAAGAGGAAAAAAGTAAGACGAGCGTCTAAGTGATTCCCACAAGAGTCACAGTGAGACCCTCCCAGAGGAAATGATGAGCATTAAAATCTAATAAGAGGAGGAGAGGAGGTGAAGGGAAGAAATCAGAGACGTCACATCAGGAACAAATAATGACCGGGAAAGAGAAACACATAAGAGCAGACTGTATACCAGTGTAAAGCAGTGAAGTATGGACAAGGACCGAGAATGTGGTATACCGTGGTGCACATGACCCAGTGTAATGCAGTGAAGTATGGACAAGGACCGAGAATGTGGTATACCGAGGTGCACATGACGTGCACGTCCATTACAACTTCCAGCAGGAAAACGATCCGATGAATGTAATAAGATATAGTCCAAGATGGATGGAAAACAATAGAGCGCAATTTTGGCTTTTGCTTAGAGACACAAACAGGGACAAACTGGGAGAGCAACACCTGAAGCTCTCCTCAGTTACCCCTGAGGCCTTGAATATTCCACTGTAAATAAATCGGCTAATAGAGCGTATCAGTAACATTTTACAGTTGTCTACAAACCAGGATGATGGGGGTTCTGGTTGCCAGGTGGCCAAAGTTTTCGCTTCGCATGGCGAGGGTCTGGCGTGTTTCTTTACACCGGTTGTCTATGTTCACCCATCAGTAAAATGGGTACCTGGATATTAGTGGACTGGTGTGGGTCGCATCCTGGGACTCTGACCAAATTTGCAGGAAATGTTCAGCATAACAAGGGACTTTCTGTATAGTAGTATGTCAATGATGTCAGCTATAATCTGTATACCTTGTATATGTACTTGTAGTAAATAAAGATATTATTATTATTATTATTATTATTATTATTATTATTATTATTATTATTAATTATTATCAGTGAAGTACTGGGAAGAAACCTGTGTGAAGAGAGACGCTTAAGGTGAGGTGAAGCGTTGGGGGAGGACTAGTGTCCGTCACTGGTGTTGTCTCCTCGATAAACGTGGAGAGGGCTTCAGTAGTCTCAGGTGAGAGAGGGAGAAGATGCAGTTTGGTTAAAAAGTGTGAGACAACAGAAGACACCAATGAAGGGGTAGAGGTGTCCTGGCAGGAAGAAATTTCCGGAGGGACAGACGAGGGAGTAACTGTACTTGGGGTGGATGATCCTCCACAACAGTATCATCAGCACCTCGAGGTCAAGTCCCAGACTCAGATATAAGGAGAGCAGAACGTTTGAGAATGTCATGTGGTTTGGGAGTTTAAGGATATTTAAACGTAAATGAAGATGTAGACTTTGGAGACGGGATATGTGGCGTCGATTTGGATTGGAGGGAGCGAGTAAACATTGAAACATGCGAGTGGGGATGTGAAGAGGTAGTGACAGTAAGAGATGAAGAGGTTTGAACTTCAGAACCCAGGAGTGTAAAAGGAGTTGGACACAGAGTTGACTGTGGAAGGGGCCCAGAGGCAATTTTCTAAGCAGGCACCACTGAGGTCTGTAGCCGTCTAGTAACCCTGAAATAAAAGACCTGTGAGAGTCTCTTGCAGGCGTAGATGGGAAGCTGCCATGGTGTAAGTGAAGACTTTTTTCTCTTTAAAGACATTGGATCTCCCTTTCTCTTAAGAGGGCAATGGAGAGACCAGGCCAGGTGCGCCTCTTTGCAGTTAAGGCAAGAGGGAGGGTGACTGCAGGATGGACTGCTATGGAGAGCACACTAGACTATTTTTTCACAAATAATGAGGACCTGGTAAGAAACATATCAAAAACAACTAATTCTGATTACAGATCACTCTTTGATGTTCCTCGTGTCCATCTCACGCTATGCAAAAACTCAATGCACATAAAAGGCCCTAAAATCTGGAATTCATTACCTTTAAATATAAAAGAAACACTACTTGCTTATAAATTCAAGTCTCTTCTCAAAGTTCACTTACTCACTCAAAACCAAATAAATACTGAATAACTGAACCATATAAATTGTATATCTTAAATGTTACTCACAATTATATCACACAAATGTTAAACCTAACTTTGTTATTTTTTTAAAATACACTACCTAACAGAATACTCCATTCTATGCATGCAATGCATGCAACCATATGACCTGTCTTTGTAATACTCATTTGTATTTTATAGTTATCTGTTTACAATAATGTCTTATCACTGAGTTCATCATTGCTTAGTTAATCTTAAGTTAATTTTAAGCCAGCCCGTAATGCTATGCATATAAGTGGCTTTGGCATGCTGCTCTTACCTGTATTTTTTGTACCTCTGTTTGTATGCTAAATTTCTAAATAAATAAATAAATATATAAATAAATAAATAAATCTAATCGAGGGGAATCATAGGCCTGTGTCCCGTGTGAAAAAAAAAAATAATAATTGAACTTTTCGTGTCAGAGGAAAGAAAGTCTCCCTGATAACATTGAGTATACATAGTGTATAGTGTATACTACAGTGGCTCCCTAGTATATTGATGATAAAGGCTAAAGTGTCATTTGAAAACAGGTGAATTTGTAAATGAAGTGATAAGCCTATAGAGGCAGGTGCCAGAAGTCGCCAGAAACTTACCACAGGTCAGCTGTTTTTAATAATCTTCCTGGCCTGCTAGTGTACTCGCATATAATCTTCCTGGCCTGCTAGTGTACTCGCATATAATCTAGTGATACCAGTGAATAGCAGAATACAGTGTTGTAGTAGCAACTAACCAGTATTATAATGGTACTTAGTGGAGTGGAGTGACTTTCATTAGTTTCTTTTTTCTTGAAATACCAGACGTTACTGTGAATTTCATATAACCTGTAGTTACCAGAGGTCGCAATATACACAACGAGAAGCAATTATTACTACAGAAAAAGCGTCCTTCCTCCAAAATTTGCACCAGTCAACTATAGTGATAATATAGCATTTATTGTGGTGGAGACGGAAAAAAAATAGAAAAGCTAGATACAGCGATTGATAAACAAGGGTGGAGGTCGACCGTTCATCATTGTAGGAGTTGCCAGCAGTCACCAGCTCTTCAACACGCAAGTTATACTTTTGTATCAGTCAAATCACAGATTACTCGGGTAGATAATTTCCAGTAGATCCTTCATGTGTTAGCTCAAATCACCGACCAGTATGGTTTAAATAAGTGACCCACTGATCAGATCAGATCGACTGGTCCGAACCCTTGACTGGTCCGAACCCTGGACTGGTCCGAACCCTTGACTGGTCCAAACCCTTGACTGGTTTCAAACGGTTTCGTTGGACAATAAAGCAGACTCTAAACGGATGGGGTTGTAGGCGCCCTTATAAACACAAACATTAAATATATACCAGGAACGTGCACGGTAAGCTGTCCAATATACAAAAACAGTTAGAAACAGAAATACAAATAGCTAGAGCTTCATTTAAGGAGGTTATCAATAGAATATTCAAGACGTTGCTAGTAGAATTGCAGTAAATCAACCATTCAAATCATTATGAAGCTGTGTGTAGTCTGTGGTCAGTCAAACAAACGAGCTTCCACATGCATAAATTGTCATTTTTGTGGAAATTGGTGTCACGCCCCTTGTGCAGATATCCAAGAACTAGCTACAAGCAGTATTAAAACAGGGAAGTGTTTTTGGGTATGCCCAAATGAGATAAATCTGTGGACTAAAATCACAAGGGTATTAAAAGAGGTCAACATCAAAGCTGCTTTCATAGAAAACCTGGAAGCTTTCTACAACAGATGGGAACATAAAAAGTCTGGGCTGAATGGTACTGCCCTTGATACTGGCCATGTAGTCAGAAACTGTAAGGCTGGAGATGATGTCCTGGTAGTCAGTAAATGTGGGGCTGATAGTGCTGTCCTGGGAGACAGTAATGGTGAAGCTGGAGGTGCTGTCCTGGGAGACAGTAATGGTGAAGCTGGAGGTGCTGTCCTGGGAGACAGTAATGGTGAAGCTGGAGATGCTGTCCTGGGAGACAGTAATGGTGAAGCTGGAGATGCTGTCCTGGGAGACAGTAATGGTGAAGCTGGAGATTTTGTCCAGGTAGTCGGGAATTATACGCAGGAAGGAATACATATAAATGACCTCATAGGGGACAGGAGCCATAGTAGGGAAACAAGTGTAGTCAAAGATAAGATAAAACCAATATTGCAAACTAGAAATACCGCAGGAAATAGCAAACAAGAGGACTCCACTAGCAATAGTGAGGATATATTACCAAAAAAAACTGGTGGGAGCTCCATTGTTGGTGCTAGGGAGGATAGAAGTAAGACAGGGAAACATGCACCAACAGGGAATACAGTCACAGAAACCCAAGGCAAACAGAAACCAAACCTGTGCACATACTATGCACTTGGTATCTACTGGCATGGGAAATCTGGAAAAACAGATGGGACGTGCAACTATGACCACCCTAGAAAATGTCATGCCCATATGACAACAGGAAAATGCAAACTCCCTTCCTGTAAGCTTTTTCACCCTGAACTGTGTACCTCTTCAGTACAGGAAAGACTGTGCTATAACTTAAATTGCCAGGCATACCATCTAAAGGGGACAAAAAGATACAAAACATCCAGGCCATGGGAAAACCTGGGTAGCCACAGCCACTCAAGAGGGAGAGGTTTTTTAGTGCCAGGAAGGAAAAAAAACTGGCAGGAAATGGCAGAAATCGTACACCAAATCCAGTCATTCCTGGAGTGGAACCACAGTCGATGGCCTCCACTCCAAACCAACAGATACAGATACTAATGCCGGAAAAAAAATCCCCCCCCCCCTGTACCAACAATACCACCAGTCCGATAACATTCTTCTTGGCAAATATACAGGGTCTAAAGCCAGCAACAAACAACAAAATACCTTTCATCCGTGGACTGCTTGCAGAGGCAAAGGCAATGTTCGCAGCTTTCACTGAGACCCACATAAAGGATCACTTGGACAACGAAATATGGATCCCAGGTTACAACCTATACAGATGTGACAGAGTGAACAGGCAAAAGGGGATGGTTGGCCTGTACATTGCAGAGTCACTTGTTTGCACAGAACTGCTAAATGCTTCAAATGATGTAGTGGAAGTTTTAGCAGTAAAGGTCGAGAACCAAAACCTAGTCATTGTGGTAGTCTACAAGCCTCCGGATGCAACATCCCAGCAATTCCAGGAACAGCTGTTAAAAATTGACCACTGTCTGGAAAATCTTCCAGCTCCTGCACCCAACATCTTGCTCCTGGGGGATTTCAACTTAAGGCACCTAAAATGGAGGAATATAGCAAATAATATTGTTGCAGTAATAACACCAGGAGGCAGCTCTGATGAAAACTCACACTCACGCGAGCTTTTAAATCTCTGCACAAAATTCAATTTAAACCAGCAAATAATAGAGCCTACTAGACTGGAGAATACACTAGACCTCATCTTCACTAACAATGATGATCTGATAAGAAATGTCACCATATCAAAAACAATATACTCAGATCACAACATAATTGAGGTTCAGTCATGTATGCGCGGAGCCCCAGACCGACATAATGAGATTAGTCACGAGGGAGCATTCACCAAATTCAACTTCAATAACAAAAACATAAAGTGGGACCAAGTAAACCAAGTCCTAACCGATATAAGCTGGGAAGATATACTAAGCAACACAGACCCCAACTTATGCCTAGAATAGATTAACTCGGTGGCACTCGATGTATGCACAAGGCTTATTCCTCTAAGAAAAAGGAGGAGTAGATGTAAAATAGAAAGAGACAGGCGCTCCCTTTACAGGCGACGGAAAAGAATAACAGAGCGGCTAAAAGAGGTCAATATATCTGAAATGCGTAGGGAGACACTGGTCAGAGAAATAGCAAGCATCGAACTTAAGCTAAAAGAATCCTTTAGGAGTTAGGAATCGCGGGAAGAACTAAAAGCCATAAATGAAATCGAAAGAAACCCAAAGTATTTCTTCTCCTATGCCAAATCAAAATCGAGAACAACGTCCAGTATTGGGCCCCTACTTAAACAAGATGGGTCCTACACAGATGACAGCAAGGAAATGAGTGAGCTACTCAAGTCCCAATATGACTCAGTTTTTAGCAAGCCGCTAACCAGACTGAGAGTCGAAGATCAAAATGAATTTTTTATGAGAGAGCCACAAAATTTGATTAACACAAGCCTATCCGATGTTATCCTGACGCCAAATGACTTCGAACAGGCGATAAATGACATGCCCATGCACTCTGCCCCAGGGCCAGACTCATGGAACTCTGTGTTCATCAAGAACTGCAAGAAGCCCCTATCACGAGCCTTTTCCATCCTATGGAGAGGGAGCATGGACACGGGGGTCGTCCCACAGTTACTAAAAACAACAGACATAGCCCCACTCCACAAAGGGGGCAGTAAAGCAACAGCAAAGAACTACAGACCAATAGCACTAACATCCCATATCATAAAAATCTTTGAAAGGGTCCTAAGAAGCAAGATCACCACCCATCTAGAAACCCATCAGTTACACAACCCAGGGCAACATGGGTTTAGAACAGGTCGCTCCTGTCTGTCTCAACTATTGGATCACTACGACAAGGTCCTAAATGCACTAGAAGACAAAAAGAATGCAGATATAATATGTACAGACTTTGCAAAAGCCTTCGACAAGTGTGACCATGGCGTAATAGCGCACAAAATGCGTGCTAAAGGAATAACAGGAAAAGTCGGTCGATGGATCTATAATTTCCTCACTAACAGAACACAGAGAGTAGTCGTCAACAGAGTAAAGTCCGAGGCAGCTACGGTGAAAAGCTCTGTTCCACAAGGCACAGTACTCGCTCCCATCTTGTTCCTCATCCTCATATCCGACATAGACAAGGATGTCAGCCACAGCACCGTGTCTTCCTTTGCAGATGACACCCGAATCTGCATGACAGTGTCTTCCATTGCAGACACTGCAAAGCTCCAGGCGGACATCAACCAAATCTTTCAGTGGGCTGCAGAAAACAATATGAAGTTCAACGATGAGAAATTTCAATTACTCAGATATGGTAAACATGAGGAAATTAAATCATCATCGGAGTACAAAACAAATTCTGGCCACAAAATAGAGCGAAACACCAACGTCAAAGACCTGGGAGTGATCATGTCGGAGGATCTCACCTTCAAGGACCATAACATTGTATCAATCGCATCTGCTAGAAAAATGACAGGATGGATAATGAGAACCTTCAAAACTAGAGAGGCCAAGCCCATGATGACACTCTTCAGGTCACTTGTTCTATCTAGGCTGGAATATTGCTGCACACTAACAGCACCTTTCAAGGCAGGTGAAATTGCCGACCTAGAAAATGTACAGAGAACTTTCACGGCGCGCATAACGGAGATAAAACACCTCAATTATTGGGAGCGCTTGAGGTTCCTAAACCTGTATTCCCTGGAACGCAGGAGGGAGAGATACATGATTATATACACCTGGAAAATCCTAGAGGGACTAGTACCGAACTTGCACACGAAAATCACTCACTACGAAAGCAAAAGACTTGGCAGACGATGCACCATCCCCCCAATGAAAAGCAGGGGTGTCACTAGCACGTTAAGAGACCATACAATAAGTGTCAGGGGCCCGAGACTGTTCAACTGCCTCCCAGCACACATAAGGGGGATTACCAACAGACCCCTGGCAGTCTTCAAGCTGGCACTGGACAAGCACCTAAAGTCAGTTCCTGATCAGCCGGGCTGTGGCTCGTACGTTGGTTTGCGTGCAGCCAGCAGCAACAGCCTTGTTGATCAGGCTCTGATCCACCAGGAGGCCTGGTCACAGACCGGGCCGCGGGGGCGTTGACCCCCGGAACTCTCTCCAGGTAAACTCTCCAGATGTCCAGACTTACATGCACAGGGATCCTCACCAGCAAAATGCATATAGTTACCCAGAGTACCTTCACCAAATTCAACTTCAAGAACATCAATTGGGATCAAATAAACTATGTCCTCAATGAAACATATTGGGAAGATATCTTACATAACACGGACCCTAACTTATGCCTTGAAAAGATCAACTTCCTGGTAGCTGAAGAATGTTCCAGGCATATATCCCTAAGAAAAAAGAAGAGAAGTAAACTGGAGAGAATAAGATGCTCTCTCTACAGGAGAAGGCGAAGAATCACTGAGGTCCTCAAGAATGCTAGATTATCTGAAACACGGAAGGAAGGTCTAATCAGGGAAGTGGAAAATATTGAACTTGAGCTAAAGGACTCATACAGGATTCAGGAGAGACAAGAGGAACTAAAAGTGATTAGTGAAATTGAAAGAAATTCGAAATATTTCTTTTCATATGCCAAAAACAAGGCAAAAACCACATCTAGTATAGAGTTCCTGCTCAGACAAGACGGATCCTACACAGATGACAATAAAGAAATGAGTGAGATACTGAAATCTCAATACTACTCTGTGTTTAGCGAGCCACTAATCAGTCTAACGATAGACAATCCAAATAATTTTTTTCATGAGCCTCAAAACCCTGCCAATATATGCCAAATTTCTGACATAACCTTAACTCCGTCTGAGTGTGTCTGTGTGTGTACTCACCTATTTGTGGTTGCGTGCGTGTGTGTGTGTGTGTGTGTGTGTGTGTGTGTGACTCAACAATCAATATTTGCACCAATAACTCATTACAGTTGTGACCGGGTGTGGAAGTGTGAATTGCTCATTACTCTATAATTTGTTCATGATTGTAGCCAAAGTATAAACGTAAGTAACCATTCTACAGAATTCATTACGTTTGTAACTTGTGAGCTCATTACCTTTGTACCTAGTTCAGCTATCAAAACTTTGGGGGCCCAGTCCCTGGACCCATTACGTACCTCTGTAATCTGTAAATACCTTTGTAACTTGTCATGATTGTGACCAGACCTACCTGGAGTTCATTACCTTTGTAAATTGTGAGTTCATTACCTTTGTAAATTGTGAGTTCATTGCCTTTGTAAATTGTGAATTCATTACCTCTGTAACTTGCTCAGCTATCAAAACTTTGGAGTCCAGTCCCTGGACCAATTATGTACCTCTGTAATCTTTTGACTACCGCCCACAGGATGGGTATGGGGTGCATAATAAACATATTAAACTAACCCTAACTCCTCTCACGGGCCCTAAGTATGCTATGGAGAAGGCGCATAGACACAGGAGAGATTCCACAGCCACTAAAAACAACAGACATAATCCCACTTCGTAAAGGTGGCAGTACAGCATTAGCTAAGAAATATAGACCAATAGTTCTTACGTCCCACATCATAAAAAAAAACCTTGAAACAGTTCTGAGAAGCAGGATTGCAAACCATTTGAATTCCCAAAAATTGCACAATCCAGGGCAACATGGGTTAAGAGCAGGTCGCTCCTGCCTCTCGCAATTACTGAATCATTATGATATGGTCTTGGATGCACTAGAAAACAAACAAAATTCGGATGTAGTATACACAGATTTTGCAAAAGACTTTGACAAGTGTGATCATGGTGTAATAGCACACAAAATACGTGCTAAAGGAATAACTGGCAAAGTGGGCAGATGGATCTTCAACTTTCTAACCAATCGAACACAAAGAGTAGTGGTCAACAGAGTTCAGTCAGAAGCTGCCGTAGTGAAGAGCTCTGTTCTACAAGGCACAGTTCTCGCTCCTATCCTGTTCCTCATCCTCATATCAGACATAGACAGAGATGTAAACCATAGCACCGTATCATTGTTTGAAGATGATACTAGGATCTGCATGAGAGTGTCATCCATTGAGGACACGGCAAAGCTCCAAGAAGATATAAACCAAGTTTTCCAATGGGCAACAGAGAACAATGTGATGTTCAATGAAGACAAATTCCAACTACTCCGTTATGGAAAACTGGAGGAAATAATAACTAAGACTGAGTATACTACAAACTCCAATCACACAATAGAGAGGAAAAGTAATATGAAGGACCTGGGAGTGATAATGTCTGAAGACCTCACCTTCAAGGACCACAACAATGCCACTATCACATCTGCGAGGAAACTGATAGGATGGATAATGAGAACATTCAAGACAAGAGATGCCAAGCCAATGATGATCCTTTTTTGAATCACTTATTCTTTCTAGGCTGGAATACTGCTGTACATTAACATCCCCATTCAAAGCAGGTGAAATTGCAGATCTAGAGAGTGTACAGAGAACCTTTACTGCAGTTATCAGTTTCGTCAAACACCTTAACTACTGGAAATGCTTGGAAGCACTTGACTTGTACTTACTGGAGCGCAGGCGAGACAGATACATCATAATCTACACTTGGGACTGGTCCCTATTCTGCACACAGAAATCACTCCCTACGGAAGCAAAAGACTTGGCAGGAAGTGCAACATACCCCCAGTGAAAAGTAGGGGCACAATTGGTATACGAAGAGAAAACACCACAAGTGTCCGGGGCCCAAGACTGTTCAACAGCTTCCCACCAGCCATAAGGGGAATTACCAATAGATCCCTGGTTGTCTTCAAGAGGGAGCTGCACAGATACCTAAAGTCAGTGCTGGATCAGCCGGGCTGTGGTTCGTACGTTGGACTACATGCGGTCAGCAGTAACAGCCTAGTTAACCAACCCCTGATCCACTGGGTGGCCTGGTCGTGAACCGGGCCGCGTTGGAGCTGATCCCAGGTACACACGCACACACACCTACACATACATGTACAAATACACACACATTTACACAATCATACACATGGAGGAATCACTTCCATATTACAGGAACACAACATAACATTGTGAGACAACATCCCTACTACCTGTTATCACTGACCCGTCCCTACTACCTGTTATCACTGACCCGTCCCTACTACCTGTTATCACTGACCCGTCCCTACTACCTGTTATCACTGACCCGTCCCTACTACCTGTTATCACTGACCCGTCCCTACTACCTGTTATCACTGACCCGTCCCTACTACCTGTTATCACTGACCCGTCCCTACTACCTGTTATCACTGACCCGTCCCTACTACCTGTTATCACTGACCCGTCCCTACTACCTGTTATCACTGACCCGTCCCTACTACCTGTTATCACTGACCCGTCCCTACTACCTGTTATCACTGACCCGTCCCTACTACCTGTTATCACTGACCCGTCCCTACTACCTGTTATTACTGACCCGTCCCTACTACCTGTTATCACTGACCCGTCCCTACTACCTGTTATCACTGACCCATCCCTACTACCTGTTATCACTGACCCATCCCTACTACCTGTTATCACTGACCCGTCCCTACTACCGAATCGAATCGAATCGAGGACGACGAGAGCTGTCGTAAGATGGGAAGGAAGAAGGATAAGGAAGGATGGAAATAACTGGAAAAGGATGGGGAGGAGGGGAAGAGGAGGAATCAAGGCAAGTGGCCCAACCACTTTGGGACATGTGGTACAAAAGTACTGGAGACGTAGATAGAGAGGCTTGACTGATGTCATTGCATGGCTCACTAGGAGAGGATGGCGAAGGCAGCGGTAGGAGCTGGGAGTGTCAGAAGGCAGCAAGCAGGAGTTGGTTATGGTCTTAAACCGTTTATCAGTGCGGTAAATTGTTTTCGAGAGAGTTGTATCACACTTATGGGAGAGCTGTAGTAGTATTCGTTGGTTTGGAGTTGGTGGAGTATCTGGTTGTAGGTAGGGAATGGTCTTTCTTCGCTTTGGTACGATACAGTGTTGTCTTGGAGATGTTGGATGAGTTCTAGGCGAGTCATGCTTGCAGGGTATAGCCTCGTGGTGTAGAATATGAGTCCTTTGTGTTTAACCCATGGTGTTCCAGGTAATCGACGTGACCTAAGTAGAGAAGGCGGTGGTGGAGTAGAGGAAGGTGGTGTTGCTTCGTTTTCAACTTCAGTAGACGAATTAGAAGATGTTTCTGGTGGTAAGGCTTCTGATTGGTTGGATTCAGTGAGAGGTGGTGGCGGTGGAGGCTTCTCATTGGTCGTTGTTGGATTGACGTCACTAGTTGGTGGTGTTGATGGAACTTCTGCAGAAGAGTTGGCGATTAAGTTTTTGGTGAATTTGAGAATTTCTTCAGAAGGTGGAGATGCTGGAAATGTAAATGAAGGCATGTTATTTAATGCATATAACTCGTTGATGGTAGAGTTAAATGATCCAGATACAGCCATGTTTTGCATATGAGCGTATAGTAGACAGTAGTGAATCTTCGTTACGTCACATGTTGGAGGAGTGATGATGGTGGTGGTGGTGGAGGCGGGCTGAGTAGATGCTTGAAGTAATTTTGTAGTGTCTGCTTGTATTTTTGAAATTGCTGCATACGTTGGAGTGTTGCTGGTAGGTTTTTTCTTTGCTGCATCTTGTTGTTTCTTCATAATATCTTTTCTTGTAGGACATTTTGCTGCCATGTATGGTGATCATTACTTTTACAGTTTAAGCACGCTGGTTGTGATGGAGCAGCAGAGGTGCAGGAACTGAAGGTGTGTCCCTCACTACCACATGCAGTGCAGAACTTCTTGTCTTTTACTGGACATGCTTTGGTGGTGTGATGGTATGAATAACAGTTCCAGCAATGTTGGATGTAGTGATATCTCTCTGCTTCAATGTAGGTAGGGCTGATGTAGTAGTAGTAGACAGCAAGATCTTCGTTCAGTGCAGTGGCAGCCATGTTCACGTCGGTGAAGGTGACCTTGATCATGGACGTTGCATTTCGGATTTTTGTAATGCTGTCAACAGTAGCCCAAGTATTTTGCGTCTCGATGGATGACTTGAGTTCAGCAGGTGTTTGAGACGTCAGAATCTTGTCCAGTTTTTTTAGGAATACTGATTTCCTTGCCCTGAGAGAAGGAGATGACGTAACAGTAAACCCTTGAGTAGTAAGAGTAGTGATGGCTTCTGTAGTGAGTAGCTTCTCTGCTTCAACATCATCGTGACACACAACAATGAATGCTTCTTTCAGTGACAATATGGTGTTGAATTTTACTTCCAGTGCTCCCTGAACAACAGTTGCAAGAGCAACTGTTGTTCAGGGAGCACTGGTAAAGGTTCCCCTCCCCAACGGGGATCGTAGGGAGACAGAGTAAGTAAGGAGATCGGCTATGACCTGCCTGGGCGAGAGTCAAGAGCAGAATCTTTTATCTTTGTCTATTTTCCCCCTACTACCTGTTATCACTGACCCGTCCCTACTACCTGTTATCACTGACCCGTCCCTACTACCTGTTATCACTGACCCGTCCCTACTACCTGTTATCACTGACCCGTCCCTACTACCTGTTATTACTGACCCATCCCTACTACCTGTTATCACTGACCCGTCCCTACTACCTGTTATCACTGACCCATCCCTACTACCTGTTATCACTGACCTGTCCCTACTACCTGTTATCACTGACCCGTCCCTACTACTATCATGTGGGGTTCGAACACGTGGATAGGGTAAAGAAATACTCACGTAGGCTGGTAGTACGTATAATTATAATGGTAAGTATTGGTAGGCGCCTAACAGCCGGTGACCTGACTCCTTGCTCTCTCTCGTAAGACTGACTAACTCACAGTGCCCATATGTGAGGGGGTGTTTGAAATACTGCTGTGGTCAGCAGCAATATGAATACAGACAGTGATTCACGCAGAGACGGTTGGTAGTGAGTCATCTACTGGTACACTGGTTACTGGTAACTGGTTACTAGGAACTGGTACTACTACTGAGAGCTCGGCGACGCTAATGTATGTCGTCCCGACATACAACTAATACAAACTAGAGATGGCAGGTATACGGCTTGGGCTGATTCTATACAATGTCAAAGTACACAACAATTGAACATTATAACATACATAAGTAGAACATTGGAATGGAAGCTTACGTAACTGAAACTGTAATGCAATACAAGGTATAATATAGCACAACTCATCGAATGAAACTCAACGAATAAAATTCATCGAATGAAACTCAACGTTGAGATTACACAATAGAAGTGATAAAAAAATTTGATCGATCGATCTGTATTCATGTGATCTACGGATTCTGAGGAAGGAATATATACAAAGGAAGAAGTGTTTAACAGAAAGGCAGATTCGGTGCACTCAAATCTAGACTGTTAACTCTCAGAATTCGGAGAGAACAAGAACACAAAAAAAAATTCTTGAATACTGATAAGTTGATACTGTAATTATTCATCTATACAGGTTATTTACATTTAACCCCAACTCTGCTAGGGTAAGATTGACATATGCAGAATGGGTGTCATCTCTGGGAGGATCAAACTCTGTTGCATTGGCTAACTCATGCTGTATTTGAGGCAAATCTGAATTGGAAGTTACAAATGATACTTGAGGATTTCTCAATACCTGTCGTGTACGTAGGGAATAACGACATTCAGGTTGATCGTCTGACTGAGTATCAGAGGAAGAGAGTACAGGATCAGGAGGATTGTCAGAGTCTGTCACATTAGTCTGGGTTGGAACATCATTATCATCACATACTAACTTCATATGATCTAAATGCGATTCTTTATACTGACCAGTACTAATTTCTCTAACCTTATACTTATTACCAGTGATATGTTCAACTACTCGATAAGGACCAACAAACTTTTGATCAAGCTTTGGCATTGCAGACGTTTTGTTAAAGTTAGTCAGCATAACTCTCGAACCTACTTTGATTTTGGATGGCTTTGCTCGAGTGTTTGCGACTCTTGTTAATTCTGCTGTTGATTTATGAAGTGTTTCACGGATTCTTCTAAAAACACTTTGAGCTAAGCTGGTACGAGTTGCTATGAAATCATCAGGGTTGTAATTTCGTTTCGGATTAGAATATAACAACTCATAAGGCAAACGTTTATCTACACCGTACAATGCATAATGTGGAGTGTCACCTATGGAAACATTGTAAGCAGAATTTATAGCACACTGCACATCAGGTATAACTTCATCCCAAGTTTCACTGTTGGGATTGATAGTGGCTCTCAAGACATCAAGTACTTCCTTATTGGTTCGTTCCGCTAACCCATTGCTGGCAGGATGATGAGGAACAATGGTGGATTTAGAGATCTTGTACAAGGTAGACAAATTTTCAAGAATCTCATTACAGAATTCACCTCCATTATCTGTTACTAGGGACTTAGGGGTGGTATGCCTGCAGATAATGCGTTCTTTAAACGCTTTAGCTACTGTCTCGGCAGTCTTATCTGCAATAGGAACTAACTCACAATATCTGGTGAAATGGTCTACCATAACACACAGATGTTTGTTGCCTTGGAGGGAACATTGGAAATTAGTTAACAAATCTAGCGCAACTCTTTCCCACTGTTCGCTAGTAGTTGGATACACTAGGATTGGATTAGGGCCATTAGCATTACCTTTATGTTGCATGCAGACACTACATTTCTTAACATACTCAGAAATATCAGTTGCCATACGAGGCCAAAAGTATTTCAATCTGGCTTGTTTTACTGAACGATCCATACCAGGGTGTGCAACACCTGGTACATCGTGAACTAGCTGTAAGGCTACATTCACTAGTGACTGTGGAATTACTAACTGGTATACTCTTCTGCTAGGAGTACCCAACTCGGCTGTTCGATACAGTAATTCTTGGTTCATGACAAAGTCACTGATGGGTGCTGGTGGCTTCACAGTAAGAATAAGATCTTCCTGGAGCAGGAATCGAATCACCAGAACACAAGGGATCGGTTCTTTCTTACTGGAGGAATGAACAAACTCGGTGGAGTGGATGACTCCCCCCGGTTGAAAAAAATTAACGCTATAACATGCAATATGAGCAAGGGAGAACGAATCTACTATCTCAAACTGCAAGCACAGGAGAAAAGAAATGAACACGGTGAACAATGCTGATATTCAATCTGAGTCGCACACAGTGACACGAGGTATCAGCTATAAACTTCACTTACAAACGTTAACAACGTGGAAGTTACTCGAGAAATAACTTCTTACAATGCACTGATTACTGTCAACTAGGATGGGATCACAATCTGAAACACAAGGGACAACAACAACACTCAAGTGAGCACACTAGCCACAGAAACGTCTTTCTGCAACGGCTTGTGGCATCAGCAAGAGATGGCATAACTCGTTGCAAGTAAAGTTCTTCTCAAAGCGTCCCCTGGGAATGAACGAATACTTGAACAAGTCGCCATCGGAAGGATAGTAGTCGCACTATCCTGCGTGCACGATATTGTGGCTGGAGTCCAGACAGGAGTGACAGTATTACTAGTGCCTGACCGCTCGGCTACGTTAATAAGTAATTCACGGATCTATAGGAACTTAATCTGAACTTCACATTTCGCAGCACTTTAACAAATCTCAGATACAAGCTGTGAGAACA
Source organism: Cherax quadricarinatus (assembly GCF_038502225.1). Classification (NCBI taxonomy): domain Eukaryota; kingdom Metazoa; phylum Arthropoda; class Malacostraca; order Decapoda; family Parastacidae; genus Cherax; species Cherax quadricarinatus. The sequence goes on along the minus strand of NC_091329.1, from coordinate 31,850,206 downwards.
AACACATTGCTCAAGGGCTAGGTATTGTCTTTCAGTCAGTAAGGGAATGTTGGTACTGTGGACTGATTCATATTGACTTTGACTGGCATGATACACTAAGTGAACATTCAAAAGTGACTGGGACATGATCTCAGGGAACTTACTCAAGGACATAAGGCAAAAAAAATAGAGAAATGACACAGTAAGCTTAAGTGGAAGAAAATGCTTAACAATTCTGCATAAGTAATAAAAAATGTCTAAGATACACTGCAAGAGGAAGGACAACTCAATGTAAAGGACTGTTGGCCAAGATAAAAATTACATTGAAATTTACTAGTAAAAATATTACTGGAGACTGAATTAAATGCAAAATGAGCTGTCTTTACTCTTGCTAATAAAGGAATTAACTAATAAAATTTTAAATCAATGTAAAAAGTATAAAATAAAATTACTAAATTGTATGCAACGAGAGATAACTGGGAAATTTAAATATTTTCTAAGAATGTATAAACAAAATTAAAATATAATGCAAAGACAACATCAGGAAAATTAATAAAATGAAAAACAAGATGCAATAATAAACTGAGAATAATATAGCATAAAAATATCAATAAAAGAAAATAATTCACTGCAGAACAAGTGCAACAAAATAATTCACTGCAGCAATAAAGTGTCACTGGGAAAAACGCAGGTTAAATAATAAAAATAAAAATATGAAGAAAAACTGATTAAACACTTTAACTCTTAATTGTAAATTAGACAAAACAATTTACTCAAACAGAGTAAAGAAAACACTTTACGTTAAAAAGAAATTGAAATTACACTTAGAGTGAATTTGTTCAAAGAAATATAAATAATATGAATAAAATAATATAGGTAGTAGGTTGGTAGACAGCAACCGCCCAGGGAGGTACTACCGTCCTGCCAACATGAATAAAATAAAACATGAAGTGTAACACTTACAAGTGGTGGGGCAAGTGTAACACTTACAAGTGGTGGGGCAAGTGTAACACTTACAAGTGGTGAGGCAAGTGTAACACTTACAAGTGGTGGGGCAAGTGTAACACTTACAAGTGGCGGGGAAAGTGTAACACTTACAAGTGGTGAGGCAAGTGTAACACTTACAAGTGGTGGGGCAAGTGTAACACTTACAAGTGGTGAGGCAAGTGTAACACTTACAAGTGGCAGGGCAAGTGTAACACTTACAAGTGGTGAGGCAAGTGTAACACTTACAAGTGGCAGGGCACACAACACTTACAAGTGGCGGGCCACACAACACTTAATCACGTATTCATTATTTTAGTATATTCTTACAACAAAATCTTGTTGTGACTGATACGACAAAAATTTGCTGGCAAAAATAATGGTACACAGTCTGCGAAAAAAATCAGGGAATGAGACACTGCTGGCATACGAAAAAGGTACACATAGAAATAAATGGATAATTTGGTATACTGGGGTGAATATCACTGCATGAACTACAATGACAAATACTGGAGAATACAATGCTGAAAGAATACAAGAAAAAAAAAATGAATCACTTCACACGGAGTGACTGACTGGTACACTACACAATAATACTTACTACAGACAGAGAGTAGCATAAAATAAAACACAGATAAAAAAAAATATGAGATGAGCGAAAACACTGAAAAATATTGCAAAAAAAATGAGTCAAAGAAACACTGAGTCTACACAGAAAACACAAGGCTTAGAGTACACAAGAAATTCACTGTAAATGTCTCACACATGCAAATGTCTTTAAATGCAAGAAAAATGTCTCTAAACAGAAAATTATCACTGGAGTCTGGAGTAGTCGACGGTGATGGTGACGAGGGTAGGTTGTCGAAGGTTGTCCTGCGCGGTGATGACTGACGCCTCCTACACTCACACTGTCGTCGTGAAGAAATGCGCTTTCTCGGTGAACTCACATAACTGGCTTTATCGGTGGCACTCAGCTACAATCTCTTGACCAATTATGTGAGCCAAAACAGTATTAGGACCCGGTACAAGGGTGCAAACAGCCACAGGTAGATGAGGTGGGTGGCTGGTGGTCGTGGTGGCGGATGGTGGTGGGGGCAACAGAACGGCCCTGTGCTCTCTCACTGCCATGCACTTCTCACCACTCACGAAGGTGGCTTGATAAGCCACTCTAAGCCACAGGGATAGTAAAGACCACTCTTAGCATCCAACTGGGAGCACAAAGCGATACATGAAACAATACTTCAGAGGAACTTGTGTAGCTTACTTCTCTCTCTCAGCTGGGTTAGAAGCTGAGTTGGCTGACTGGCTTAACCCATGAGAATGACTGACTGGAAGACGGGTAACGATGCACACAGCATGAAGGAGCAAGTGGATGACAGGAGACAGGCTGGATGACAGGCTGACTGGCGTTCACTTCCACAGTCTGGCTTACTGACTGGCTTAATTGCAAAATCCGGGTCAACCCCTCGGAGATTGAAGCAATTAGCAAACGAACTAAGACAAGAAGCTTGAAACGGCTGCAACAGGCTTGCAGGCTACAGGGTGGAGGTTGTGAGGGGAGCGAGTAGCTGGAGATGGGTGAGACGGTTCACCTTTTGACCTGCCGGCTACTCACAAACAGTCTTCTAACATCTTAAAATACCCTTAAAAAGCTTAAATCCACGCTCCCACACCGATGCCACCATTTATCATGTGGGGTTCGAACACGTGGATAGGGTAAAGAAATACTCACATAGGCTGGTAGTACGTATAATTATAACGGTAAGTATTGGTAGGCGCCTAACAGCCGGTGACCTGACTCCTTGCTCTCTCTCGTAAGACTGACTAACTCACAGTGCCCATATGTGAGGGGGTGTTTGAAATACTGCTGTGGTCAGCAGCAATATGAATACAGACAGTGATTCACGCAGAGACGGTTGGTAGTGAGTCATCTACTGGTACACTGGTTACTGGTAACTGGTTACTAGGAACTGGTACTACTACTGAGACTACCTGTTATCACTGACCCGTCCCTACTACCTGTTATCACTGACCCATCCCTACTACCTGTTATCACTGACCCGTCCCTACTACCTGTTATCACTGACCCGTCCCTACTACCTGTTATCACTGACCCGTCCCTACTACCTGTTATCACTGACCCGTCCCTACTACCTGTTATCAAAATTAACACTCGAGCAAGCCATGGCGGCAACCCTTCATAGTCACTTAGCCATAATACCAACTTATCTCATAATTTTGTAACATTTTAAACTCAAGATTTAATCTAAGTCTGCCCGAAATGCCTAGCCATGCTAGGTGTTCTAGTGGTACACTCTGTAATTATTATTTTACTACATGTAAACCACACAATAACCAAATTCTGTAAACTCAGCATTGTAATCCTTATAGACTATATAGAGAATAAAGTTTGAATTTGAATTTGAATAACACCCACAGATACTAAATGGAATTCAGTGTCAGCTTCCCCAGACTCCACCAGATGTATCCTCCTCCACCTTCCTATACAACAATGATCTAGCCGGGAGAATGTCATGTAAAAACTTGACGAACTCTCCCAAGATACTTCCCTAGTCGTGCAAAGGACATAATGAGACTACACGAGCCCTTATATCTCCCGCCAGAACGTTATACAACACCCTGATCTTAAGATGTCCCGGGTTCCCTACAGACATTATCTCCCTCAACACCCACAAGCCATCTCTAAAATCTATTCCTCTAAAAGTATAATTTAACACACCATTCACTTTTTACACTAACGCACGACACACGTTTACATAAATCGAATAACCCCAAACCCACTGTCAAAGTGATGACTTCCCTCCTCAACCATTCACACTGACGACCACAAGAACTTTAGTTATACCTTGAATAATTCGTATCACAACACTAGGCTGGAATACTGCTGTACATTTAACATCCCCATTCAAGGCAGGTGAAATTGCAGAGCTAGAGAGTGTACAGAGAACCTTTACTGCACGTATCAGTTCCATCAAACACCTTAACTACTGGGAGCGCCTGGAAGCACTTGTACTCATTAAAGCGCAGGCGAGAGAGATATATCGTAATCTACGCCTGGAAGATTCTGGAGGGACTGGTCCCTAATATGCACACAGCAATCACTCCATACGGAAGCAAAAGACTTGGCAGGCGATGCAACATACCCCCAGTGAAAAGTAGGGACTGGCACACTAAGAGAAAACACAATAAGTGTCCGGGGCCCAAGACTGTTCAACAGCCTCCCACCAGCAATAAGGGGCATTACGGGAAGACCCCTGGTTGTCTTCAAGAGGGAGCTGGACAGATAACTAAAGACGTTGCCGGATCAACCGGGCTGTGGTTCGTACGTTGGATTACGTGCGGCCAGCAGTAACAGCCTCGTTGATCAGGCCCTGATCCACCGGGAGGCTTGGTCGTGGACCGGGCCGCGGGGTCGTTGATCCCTGGAATGCCCTCCAGATAGACTCCAGGTAGGTATAGGGTAGACGTTGGCAACATAACCACTATACAGAAGGGCATTCACAGTAAAGGTCCTCTGTAAGAATGTTAATGATAAGACCGGATTCCTCCGTCTCAGAATTCACTACCCTTGCCACCTCTGTCTCCTGCATACACAGTCCCACAAATCTTTAAAGATTCCATATTAGATATAATCGAGGTTCTCCACTCCCTACGGTGATCCCACTCACCAAGACCTAAGATTTTAGATTTATCAACGTTCACGATTATTCCCGACGCCTTCCCAAACAACCCAACTATCTGTTCTAGCGGTAAAAGATTCGTGTGCTCGATCACCAGTAACGTCGTATCATTGACACATCCCAAAATTACTGGAAAATCTCTCCTTCCCACAGTCATCGCCCTGCCAAAATCTGCCTCTCTCACCATCCCATAGAACGGGTCCTGCACACATGCGAAGAGCATCTGAGACAATGGACAACCCTGCCCAAACCCCTACCCATGGGTACAACCCTACCTAAGCTACAGTTAACCTGGACTCTAGCCATCGCTCCACAATAGAACGTATCCACCTACATCACTATTTCCTCCAGAATTCCCTGTTTAAGTAGGATACAATGCATTGTGTCGCGTTCCACCAAATCATATGTTCCTCTCCAGTGGGCAAGTAATGCCCACTTCTTCCCCTTCGCCTGCATTGCACTCACAAAATCAACAAAAATGAATTGAACCACTAACATGGCTCTTCCCAGAATACCCTACTAACTTCGACCCACCACATACTTTATTCTTTTACCCAACACCTTACCCAAGAGTTTATATTCAACACACAAGAGTGAAATAGCACGATAATCACAAATTCCTACCTGAATTAACCCTTTGTGACAAGCAAAACATCCGCGGTCGACTGAATAGGCTCCTCATCTGTCGACGCATTCACGAGGCGTAGCAATAACTCCCTCAATAATGTGTGTTCCTGACAAATTTCATTTGAAATAGCTTCCCTAACGCTGTCCTGTCCTTCTCCTTATGGAGATTACACGAAATTCCTACACAAACGTGAAACACAGCGCTTCCCTCCACTACCTTCTCCCAATACTTCTCACACCACCTTTCCACAAACACACCCATCACGTCAGTAGTTTGCAGGACTTGCCACCCCATGAAACCCTCCACATTACAATGCACCTCTAGACATGGAATAGTAGTCGCCTGCCACCACTAATGTTGTGCTTATAACACACCCAGAAGGTTTTCTCCCCGTAACACCGCCCCCTCTACCCTCACTGCATCATACTGCTCATTATGCAAACCCCTGATTAAAAACTTCAAACCCTCCATTTCAACCTTACAGTACACCCCAATAGCCTCCCCTTCCTTATGTTATCGACGCAGTCTAACCTCATAATAATTCATTAACCCATATTTCAAGGTGATAAGCCTCGTACCTCACGGATCACTGGTTTCGCCACCTGATTCCATCAACACACCAATCCCTCCTAACTTCAAATATTTATTTTCCTTCCACCATCCCTAAAATCCCCACTACCGTTTCCTCGTCTGCTTAATTCCTAATATTTAAGTTCCAGTGTATCCCACCCCACCTCTGTGAGAATTACTTAATCTGAAACAGCAGCTGTCACAGTGCTTACCAGTCATGCCCCATATTCCTTGTTCACATACGTGTGGGTTCTGACACGCAACCCATCCCACAAGTGCACATCACATTACAACTCGCTCAGAACAGCGAATAATGCCCCACCCCTCTTACCTGGAGTACATACCTGGAGAGGATTTGGGGGGTCAAATCCCCTGCAGACCGATCTGAGACTAGGCCTCGTGGTGTATCATCGACTGATCAGCCAGACTGTTACTGTTGACCGCACGCAAACTGACGTATGAACCACAGCCTGGTTGGTCAGGCACTGACTTTAGGTACCTGTCCAGTGCCTTCTTGAAGACAGTCAGGGGTCTATTGGTAATCCCCCTTATGTAGGCTGGGAAGCAGTTGAACAGTCCCGGACACTTACTGTGCTGTCTCTCAATGTACTCGTGGCGCCCCTGCTTTTCATTGGGGGAATATTTCATCTCCTGCCGAGTCGTTTGCTTTCACAGGGAGTGATTTTCGTGTGCAGGTTTGGTGCCAATCCCTCCAGGACCTTTCTCGCCTGCATTCCAGGGAATACAGATCAAGGACCTTCAACCGTTCCCAGTAATTTAGGTGTTTTATCATACTTATGTGTGCCGTGAAAGTTCTTTGTACATTCTCCAGGACTGTAATGTCGCCAGCCTTGAAGGGAAAAGTTAGTGTACAGTAGTAATCCAGCCTACAGAGAACAAGCGATTTGAAGAGAATCATCACGGGCTCATTATCCATCCTATCATTTTCCTAGCAGATGAGGTAGATACATTGTTGTGGTCTTTGAAAGTGAGATCCTCTGACATTATCGCTCCCAGGTCCTTCACATTACTTTTTCGCTCTATTATATTTTTAGATATTGTCGTATACCCTGACACGGTTTTAATTTCCTTAAGTTTTCCATATCTGAGTAGTTGAAATTTCTCCTCGTTGAACTTCATATTATTTTGAGTTTCTCATTTGAAGATTTGGTTGATGTCCACTTGGAGTCTCGCAGTGTCTTCGATGGAGATCACTGTCATGGTGATCCGGGTGTCATCCGCAAAGGAAGACATCTCTGTCTATATCAGATATGAAGATGAGGAACAAGATGGGAGCGAGTACTGTGCCTTGTGGAACAGAACTTTCCACCGTAGCCGCCTCAGACTTTACTCTGTTGACTACTACTCTTTGTGTTCTGTTTGTGAGGAAATTATAGATCCACCTACTAACTTTTCCTATTATTCCTTTATCACGCATTTTGTGCGCTATTACACCATGGTCACACTTGTCGAAGACTTTTGCAAAGTTTGTGTATACCACATCTGTATTTTGTTTATCCTTTAATAACTTTTCTCCTTACCACATAACTGCAGTCCCCTGTAAATTATAAGACCAGAAGTGACCTATGGAAAAAAACAATCTTACCGAATAAAATTATCTCTAACCCTCACACCCGAATCCACTTGCGTATATACACACGAGAGAGAGAGAGAGAGAGAGAGAGAGAGAGAGAGAGAGAAACTGTGCCAAGCTCCATCGTCATGTATGATGCTACCATCCCCTCCATTTTCACTAGGATGATACACAAACGGGCCTGACTTACCCACTAAGATGGCTACACTTCCTTATAAACAAACAGTAGACAACGCACACACAACATAACCTGGGATCTCCACATCCTGCACAGCTTTAGGATTATGCTCTTAAAAATAAAATCTACCCTATACCTACGAGTGAACCCCACAAACCACTTACAGTCCAGCAAAAGTAACTCATACACCTGAAAGGTAAACCTGGTTAGCCCCGTCGACACACTCCACCATTAGTGTTCTCAGTAAAGCCGCTTTTTAAATCTAAATTTAAACCCATTTTTTATGGTTCTTACTTAATTCGATATGGTCAAAATTTTATTTATATAGTCTTTGTTTACGCCCATCTTCCATATATATATGTCGTGCCGAATAGGCAGAACTTGCGATCTTGGCTTAAATAGCAACGTTCATCTTGCCATATAGGACAAGTGAAAATTTGTGTATGCAATAATTTCGCCAAAATTATTCTGAACCTAACGAAAAAAATATATTTCATTGTGTTTGTTTAGCATTAAATTATTGTAAACAAATCTAAAATATATTTAGTTGGGTTATGCTAAAATAAATTGTTCTTGTTATAATAAGGTTAGGTAAGTTTTCTAAGTTCCTTTTGGTACAAAATTATATCTTTGGTACAAAAATATATCTTTAAACGTATAAAAGAAAATTTTGGAAAGGACTTAATTTTAAATGAGTTCTTGCTAATTGACCAGTTTTACATATTCGGCACGACATATATATATATATATATATATATATATATATATATATATATATATATATATATATATATATATATATATATACTTCAATGATATCTTCGGTGATGCAGTGGCTTTATCAATATAATTCAAGCACACAAAGTGAAGATGGTAGAACTATACTCAAACAAAGACGTAATGAGTCTATCAGCCTTAGAGTTATTGATGAGCATCGCGGTCGTGAAGATTCAGAAGCAAAGGCATGAAGCTGGCGCTTATATACTGTCCTCAGGCGCAGGGAGGTGCAGCAGGCGCAGGGAGGTGCAGCAGGCGCAGGGAGGTGCAGCAGGCGCAGGGAGGTGCAGCAGGCGCAGGGAGGTGCAGCAGGCGCAGGGAGGTGCAGCAGGCGCAGGGAGGTGCAGCAGGCGCAGGTGTTGTCGATGGGAGGCGGGATTCTCAAGAGGAAGTAGGTCATATTCAAGCGATTGGCCAAGACTAAGCAACATCATGGTATCTTGATACAGAGGACATCTCAAAACTTACTTGCTTGCTCCTGGCCCATCCAGTGGGTATGATCTACTTGCTTGCTCCTGGCCCATCCAGTGGGTATAACCTACTTGCTTGCTCCTGGCCCATCAGTGGGTATGACTTACTTGCTTGCTCCTGGCCCATCCAGTGGGTATGATCTACTTGCTTGCTCCTGGCCCATCCAGTGGGTATAACCTACTTGCTTGCTCCTGGCCCATCCAGTGGGTATGATCTACTTGCTTGCTCCTGGCCCATCCAGTGGGTATGATCTACTTGCTTACTCCTGGCCCATCCAGTGGGTATGATCTACTTGCTTGCTCCTGGCCCATCCAGTGGGTATAACCTACTTGCTTGCTCCTGGCCCATCCAGTGGGTATGACCTACTTGCTTGCTCCTGGCCCATCCAGTGGGTATAACCTACTTGCTTGCTCCTGGCCCATCCAGTGGGTATAACCTACTTGCTTGCTCCTGGCACATCCAGTGGGTATAACCTACTTGCTTGCTCCTGGCCCATCCAGTGGGTATAACCTACTTGCTTGCTCCTGGCACATCCAGTGGGTATAACCTACTTGCTTGCTCCTGGCCCATCCAGTGGGTATAACCTACTTGCTTGCTCCTGGCCCATCCAGTGGGTATAACCTACTTGCTTGCTCCTGGCCCATCCAGTGGGTATAACCTACTTGCTTGCTCCTGGCCCATCCAGTGGGTATAACCTACTTGCTTGCTCCTGGCCCATCCAGTGGGTATAACCTACTTGCTTGCTCCTGGCCCATCCAGTGGGTATGACCTACTTGCTTGCTCCTGGCCCATCCAGTGGGTATAACCTACTTGCTTGCTCCTGGCCCATCCAGTGGGTATAACCTACTTGCTTGCTCCTGGCACATCCAGTGGGTATAACCTACTTGCTTGCTCCTGGCACATCCAGTGGGTATAACCTACTTGCTTGCTCCTGGCACATCCAGTGGGTATAACCTACTTGCTTGCTCCTGGCACATCCAGTGGGTATAACCTACTTGCTTGCTCCTGGCACATCCAGTGGGTATAACCTACTTGCTAACTCCTGGCCCATCCAGTGGGTATGATCTACTTCTACTGGGGAATCCCGTGTACTAGTGACAATGCGTACGTCTACACCTGGGTATCTTTACTGAGGAAACGTTTCGCCACACAGTGGCTTCATCAGTCCATACAAAGGAGAAGGGTAAAGAAATGACCACATCGACTTAAGGTTGAGGGACTGATTACCTCAAACTCCTCCTGTTCTTTAACATTCTCCTTTGTATGGACTGTTGAAGCCACTGTGTGGCGAAACGTTTCCTCAATAAAGATACCCAAGAGTTGCACATGTGTCTTGTTTATCTACAATGTAAATTTTGAACAACAATAGGGGGGTCAGTCACAAGTGGCCAGTCACAAGTGGACTGCCACTTGTGACTGACCCCCTTTAGACTTGACCCCCTTAATGCAAACTGTTTGCTTCCTATTGGTCAGTCATGTCTCGTCCGTGTTAGAACTTTACCTCCGACTTTTCATAACAGTCTTTTGTAAAGTAAAAGGACACAAGTGCAACTAATGTGACATTTATTGTGGCAACGTTTCGCTCTCCAGGAGCTTTATCAAGCCATTACAAACAATACATGGACACAGGGGGTATATAAAGGCTCAGAGTGAGGTGTAATACTAGTGAGGTACCATTTCGATGTTCACTAGTGGTAGTAGTAGTAGTAGTAGTAGTGGTAGTGACAAAAGTAATACAATATGGTAGAGCAATTAATTCGTACATGAGTAAAAGGATATAAAAGCTATTACTTGGGTAACATAAAAATAGGTTGGACAAATATAGACTGGAAAGAGGCAGCTTGTTTTAGTGTACACTCTCTGTAATGTGCTTTGTGTAGTATAACAGGAGAGACTATGTGAACGTCTCAAAAGTACTTTCACAAGCTAACACCAGAGTCGCCATCGCTTCTAGCACTTCATTCAAGGATCTAACCAGGACAAAATCCAAGCACCACGAACCATTCAATGCAGGAGTTTACACTATACCCTGTGGAGGCTGTGACAAGATTTACGTAGGTGAAACAGCCAGAAACCTCGACACCCGCCTCAATGAACACATTTACGCATGTAGGAACGATAACTTGAACAACGCCTGTGTACAACATCGAAATTCCACCAATCATCTCATGAAATTCAGAGATGCCCAATTAGTGGTCAAAGAAACTAATTTCCGCAGACGCAAGTGCCTCGAATCAGCACTGATCGCTGTTTCGATTACAATTAAACAAAACAACGGCAGCTTCACCATCTCCGAAGTCTTAGCAAGAATCCTCCTGAAAACAGTAAACCCTGCCATCACATAGTCTCTCCTGTTATACTACACAAAGCACAGAGAGTGAACACTGAAACAAGCTGCCTCATTCCAGTCTATATTTGTCCAACCTATTTTTATGTTACCCAAGTAATAGCTTTTATATCCTTTTACTCATGTACGAATTAATTGCTCTACCATATTGTATTATGTGTACGAATGGTATATAATACCGACAAGATGAGATTAAGACACATGTGCAACATCTGGGTATCTTTATTGTAGACGTTTCGCCATCCAGTGGCTTTATCAATACAAATTCTAGGACATAACTTGAAGACAGTAGAACTATGTACAGAAGATGAGGTAATCAGTCCCTCAACCTAGGAGTAGGTGCGAAGAGCACCATAGTCACTACCACTACTACTACTACCGCTAGTGAACATCGAAATGGTACCTCACTAGTATTACACCTCGCTCTGGGCCTTTATATACCCTCTGTGTCCATGTATTGTTTGTAATGGCTTGATAAAGCTCCTGGAGAGCGAAACGTTGCCACAATAAAAAGTCACATTAGTTGCATTTGTGTCCTTTTACTTTACATATTGTCGGTAATTCTACCAACACTGATTACCTCATTCTCATTCCCTGCTCAGACGCTGTGCTGAGCGGTCGTCAGCTGTCTCTCCTCAGTCCCGACACCTGGTGGAGGAGCTTTGAGACGACAACAACAATGGCGACGGGTTATCGAAGAAGAGTTAATACTGTGTGTATTGACCTTATAAAGGGCACGATCCCCAGCTCATCGATTAATGTGTTGGTGCCGATGATCATCTGCGATGTATATGGCATCCAGCGTGAATCCCTGTGTGGCGTTGCCTTAAATGGACTATCACGGATATTCGTCAAGTTTTGCGATACCAAGACCTACGAGCAGATTGTCAACCAGTATCAGGATGTTAGCAAGCAAGTAACCCCAGCAGTCACAGTTAAGTTGCACGACGTTTCACATTACTATACATGGGTACGTGTGCGAAACGTGCCTTTTGAGGCTAACGAAGTTGACATACGTGACGCCTTCAAATGCTATGGGACGATCCACCAGGTTACTATGTGTCGGTGGTCTGATGGCCTCTTTGCTGGTTTACAGGAAGGGTCGTTTACGTTAAAAATGTCCATGCGCCAACCAATACCTTCGTACATAAACCTAGAGGAGTTCCGTACCCTGGTGTACGTTACGTATCCTGGTCAGAGACGAACTTGTCGCCTGTGCAGAGCATTGGACCACATTGCTGCACAATGCGTCAAGCGCCAGCCGCCCTCAGGAAGTGGTCATCGTCCGGATGGTGAGGCTCCTCGACGGAATTTGGCAGATGAAGTAATCGAGGACTTACCGCGCCTGAAATCGTGGAGTGATGAGGTGGATCGGGCCATGCCCGTGGAGTCATCCTGCGTGACTCTACCTGGTACGGTCAACCACGATGTGGTAGAATATGGTGGACGTGAGAGCCCTCAAGCAAGAGAGGATGCTGACATGGACGCTAACATTGTATCGGCATTGAGCGACCTTTTAGCTTCGCAGGAGTATGATTCTGTGCCGTGTGTGCCTGCGTTGGAGTGTTCAGATGAGGAGAGACCACAGTTAAAGGACGTCGATCAGTTAATTAACGTGAGTGAGGTAGAAGGTCCGAGAGTTCATACTGTTGCGGTAGAAGTTCACAAGGAGAACATTACAGGTCCTGATAAAGTTGAGGATGCTGTTTCTAGGAAGCGTGCGGCTACCCCGCCCGACTCCGACGATGTCTTGACCCCTGGACAGCGCTCGGGGAAGAAGACGTGGTCGGAAGTCACGGGTGGGGCGTCGCGTGGTTCCAGGACAGCGAGTAATATAACAAAGAATGTACAAGGTAAAGGTGGCGCCTTTGGCGTTAGTCAACATAAAGGGAAAAGGGGTGTGGTGGTCCCTCGAGGAAAGCCACCGTTAGCAAAGTTAGGTGTATAACCATAAATGTTAATGGTATGAAAAATAACAGAAGGCAAGTGCAGGTACATGAGTGGTTGCATCGCTTTGCAGTAGATGTATGTTTCGTGCAAGAACATAACCATAAAGTTGGAAGTTCGTTTGCGATAGATGGTTATGATGTTTATATGGCTCACTCGAGTCGTTTGAAAGGTGGTGTGGCTGTGTTAATAAAAGCGACCAGCCCGTTCGTGATGAAACATTGGGAGGAAGGGGGGGGGGGTCGCGTGGTACGCGTCATAGGTGAGTGGGGTACTCAACGGGTGGGTTTTGTAGGAGTATATGGGCCAGCTGAACATGATGTTAATATTAAAAATACTTTTGTTAACGACGTTCTTGTGTACTATTTGAGATCTCTGCCTGATATAACAGTAGTTGGTGGCGACTGGAACTGTGTGGTGCGCCGTAAAGACGTAGAACCGAGGGGAGCGGGTTATTGTTCGATTATTTTGGGTGATTTGTTGTCTGGGCTGGGGTTGGTGGATGTAAGTGGAAGCAGTGACTTAGGGATTGAGCACACTTTCGTGCGTAAGGACTATGCTGCGCGCTTAGACAGGGTATATGTGTCTCGGCGCGTAGTTGTAACCAAAGTGCGTGTGTTAGATGTGTATTTCTCCGACCATCGCGGTGTTCTCGTAGAGCTCGACTGGAGAGGTCTCCCGACTCGTTTTAAAGGATATTGGAAGTTAAATACTCGTTTACTTCAAAGTGATGAAGATAAGACACTCTTCACGCACTTATGGACGTCTATGGGAGTAGACTCCTTGGAAGGTAGTGATTTAGTGCGACAATGGGACGAGGTTATGAAGCCTCGCATTAAGGATTTTTATGTACATCGGGGTAAGGAGGCCTCTCGATTGGAGTATGGATTTTTGAGGTACCTGGAGGGTTCTTTACAGCACTGTTATGCGCAAGGGGAGGTATCTGGAATTTACCCTGTGGACGAGATTGACAATCTAAAAGATCACATCCAGAAGCTGAAAAATACGGTTTTTGATGGGGCGCGTATTTCGAGTGGAGCTGAGGAGGCTGTGTGGGGTGATAAGCCGTCCGCTTGTGTCTTACGTAGTCAGACACAAAGGAGGAAGGCGACCGAAATCGTGAGTTTAGTGGTTCAGGATGGCGTTGAAGGGTATAGTGAGGGTCAGGTTGTAACAACAACTGAAGGAATAAGCTATTACGTTGATAAATGGTTTAATATCAAAATGCTAAATAAAGAAGTAAGCGTGGATGCAATACGGGAATTGGGGCAGAATGTACGATGTGAGTTGAATGATAATGATCGCTTTCTCATGGGTGGGCCTATAACTGAAGCTGAGGTGTGGGAGGCTTTGCAGGGAATGTGCAAGGGTAAGGCGCCAGGTATTGATGGCATTCCATGTGAATTTTATATTCAACATTGGGAGGTCATACGGACTTTTCTGGTACGTTTACTCAATGCGATGAAGGAGGGGGGTCGTTTAGGTATGTCTCAGAGTACGGCGGTTTTGGTGTTAGTTAAAAAATGTGACATACCCGTATCACTCAAGGATTACCGACCAATATCACTAATGTGTAGTGATTATAAATTATATGCAAAAATTTTAATGAATAGGATTAAGAAAGTGTTTGACAAGGTAATACATAAGGGTCAGTTAGGCGTGCCAGGTAGGACAATGTATGATGGTCATGGGCATATCAGGGAGTTTGTCGAGGAATGCGGAACGAGGGGCGGGGGTGGTGTTTTGGCTTTAGACTGGCAAGCTGCTTTTGATAGTGTAGAAAGGGATGTGCTGTGGAAGTTTATGAGATGGCAGGGGTTTGGTAATGAGATCATCATGTGGGCCCGCTCTTTGTATAATGGTGCTGGGTTTAGAGTACAAATTAATGGGAAGTTAGGAGACTTAGTCAAATTGAATAGAGGCATTCGACAGGGATGCCCTATGTCTCAAATGCTCTTTGCTTGCATGCAGGACCCTTTTTATTGGACAGTTTGTGGGCGGGGTGTAGATTCGTCGTGGGGTTCGGGTAGTGATCGACCTGCCATAGTAGGTTATGTAGATGATACAACTGTCCTAGTACGTACGAGGGAGCAGTTGAGTTGTGTAGGAAGATTTGTAGATATATTTGGTAGAGCAACAGGAATGCGAGTTAACAAAGAAAAATCAAAGATTATGAAGTTGGGAGATTGGGCGAGAGAGGAGGTAGGTGTAGAGACGTGGACGGTGGTTGACTGTGTTACTATATGTGGTATACAGTATATGAGAGAGGTTGATGAGACGAGGGCATGTAATTCGGGGAGGGTGGTAAATAATGTTTTGAGGCGTTTAAATAGTCTAAGGCCACGACATTTAACCCTACACCAGCGAGCGATAGTAATTAATGTTCTTCTTTATAGTAAAGTTTGGCACGTTGCTGCGCTGTATCCACTAATAAAGGGGGATATCAAACATCTTTTAAATAGAGTTTATAGATTTCTGTGGGGTTCAGGGTGCGACTGGCTCACAAGAGCGGTGGTAGAGACACCAATGCGTCAAGGAGGGTTAGGTCTTGTTCCTTTAAAAGACCGAGTCATTGCTTGTTACGTGAAACGTCGTTTTCTCCGACTGGGTGGCAGGCATGGTGGTTTAACAGAAATGTATCGTGACCTGCGCAGGTGGTGGAGACGGGCAGATGTAATCAAGTGCGATACGATGCTACGTGTGTTACTGTGCATGCGAGACGTGCGGAGCGTTAAATTGAGTACTTTGGAAAGAGTGGGTATGGTGAAAGTTGAGGTGAGAGTTCAAGGAATGTTCCCCATGTACGCGTGGTGTGATATATGGAAGCGAGTTCATCAGTTACATCTCCTTCCTCGAGTACGCGAAGTGGTTTTTAAATTTTTGCACGGGATTCTGCCGTCCAAGGTGGTGTTGTCTAATCGGCGTGTAGAGGAGGACCGGAGTTGTTCAGTGTGCGGGGAGGACGAATCAGCGTTTCACGTTGTGTATTTCTGTGAAAATTTAGGTATAGTACGTGCGTGGTTAAGCAGGGTTTTACGAATGGTAGGGGGGGGAGGTTTGTCTGTAATTAGGGCGTTGAGTTTTGATGTGGGTGGGGTTGACATCTGTGTACAACGTGCAGTGTCGTATGTCGTAGCCGATTATATATATGTGTCATGGGCTATGAGACATGTTGAAGGTAATAGCAGAATCCGGGTTTTAGCGGGAACAATTCTTAGAACTAAGTGTCGAAATCAGTTAGTATATGAGGGGAGATGGGAGGAAGATTTCCCGTCTGCATACAGAGCGTTAGAGTTAAAGGATTTGAGATAATTTGTGTTTGTTCAGTGGGTAATCTTACGGGCTGGTCAGCTGCGTTTAATTGTATGTATGTCTCTAATGTTGTATATATGTCTCCAATGTTGTATGTATGTCTCCAATGTGATGTCCTTTTTATTCTTGTATACCAGTCATTGGTATTTGTATAGACGTGTTTTCCTATTACATGTAATATATGATATTGCATGTAATTGGATGTTTTCGTCGTCGATCCATTAATACCTATGTCTATGTTGACGTGTATGAGTGTGCTTGTGTGTGAGTGTTATTGTGTGTGTTGGTTTTTTAACACGTTATTATGCAGTCTATATACTTACCCATGTGTGCTTGCCATTTGTATATACACCAAGTTAGACAAGTTCTTTAATAATGTATAATGTGTTGTGTCTGAGTATAAAACCATCGTCAATACTTTGTGTGTAGGTGTATTACCATTATATTGTACAGCATCGTTTGTCGTGTGATTATGATGTGGACGGATCTTGTTAATGTAATTTGACTATAGGAAATACTTTCTAACCAATGTTAGAAATCAAACTGTTCTATATTTACATAATGTACTTATTGCACTTGCAGTTTGTTTTGTAAGCCGTGAGGCAGTTATATCCTTTACCATTACAAGTTTAGGGAACAGATGTATCATTGTGTTTTATGCTTCATATTCTTACGTGTCGTAAGATTCATACTTTTGGATATGCATTATAGATGTGTTAGGGTTAACTTAATTTATTGTGCTCTCTTGTGGGTCTGATTTTATGTTGTACTTTTCAGATAGGGGGGGGTTCTGTATAGGGAAGGGGGGGGGTTCTGTCTAGGGAAGGGGGGTTTTAGTTTGCAGGGCTACGGTATGTAACATACTGTGCCCTTTTGAGTTTGTACCTTATGACGTTCAGTCATAGTACAGAATATCTTGTTTCACTTTTGTTGTCTTTAGTACGGAAGTTTGTATCAATTCTCTCCTTACTTTGGTTACTGTTGGTGTTTTCATTAGATAATTTTTGTTACATGATGTATAATTATATCTGTATGTGGTATTATACGGCCATGGAAAGTTTATTACATTTGTTGGCAGATAAAGCCTGTTTGTTATTTTTGATGTGCTGTGATGTACTTTTAAATAAAATAAAATGCATTGGCGATGAGGGACAGTTTGTGTTAGCACAAAGTTAAATGTCTGTGTGCTTTGTTAATGAAATTTATAATTCTGTGTAAGACCTGATAATGTGTTCTTTTATCTATTTAATGTATTGTATTGTTTTAAATAAAATATAAAAAAAAAAATTCTACCAACTTTATTACATTTTGTAAAGTACTCTATCGAAGGCCTTATTTTCTTGATCGGTGTCCATTGTCTCAGTTCAGTAAATTTGTGAATCCGTGATGAGATTCATTAATCTAATTATGCTCATTAGGTGACTTCTGATAATATCGGCTATAATTAATTGATTCTATAATTTGCCAACTATAGACGTCAGGCTCATTGGATGACAATTTGATTTCACTGACTTGTTCCATAATTTTAAATTGAGGAATTACATTAGCTATCTTTCACATCTCGGGCA
The DNA here is from genome assembly GCF_038502225.1 of Cherax quadricarinatus. Classification (NCBI taxonomy): domain Eukaryota; kingdom Metazoa; phylum Arthropoda; class Malacostraca; order Decapoda; family Parastacidae; genus Cherax; species Cherax quadricarinatus. The sequence continues at coordinate 31,832,150 of NC_091329.1, read as the reverse complement.
GAACACCAGTTCGACTCACGTAATCGTAATGACATGATGTACCTCGGGTGGGGTTAGAACCCCACCCGAGGTACATTTTAACCTGGTGCATCTTAACCTAGTATTCTCTGGTACATGTTAGTACACCACCCAATGTTGGACACAGCACACACAACTGGGGAGGAGGTGAAGAAGCTGCTATGTGAGGTAGTTACCTCGAAGAAGGTGGGACCAGGAAATATCTCTTCATGGGTCCTGAGTGAGGAAGCAGAGGTATTGTGTCGCTAGCAACAATCTTCAACAAGTCTATCGAAACAGGGCAATTGCCAGCAATATGGAAGACAGCAAGAGTAGTCCCAGTTTCTAAGAAAGGAGACAGACAGGTCGAGTTGAGCGACTGACCAGTGTCACTGACGTGTATGGAATGTAAAGATACAGAGACGATTATCAGGAGAATAGTGGTGGAGCACCTAGGAAGGAGCGGGTTCATACATGACAACCAGCACGACTTCATGGATGGAAAATCCTATGTCATAAACCTACTGGAGTTCTACGACAAGGCAACAGAAGACAAGAGATAGAGAGGGATGGGTAGTTTGCATTTTCTTGGACTATAAGAAGACTTTGACACAGTTCCTCACAAGAGACTGTTACAAAAGCTAGAGGAGCAGGCAGGAATAACAGGAAAAGCACTACAACTAATCAAAAGCATACCTGACCAGAAGGAAACAATGAATCATGGTCCATGACGAGGTTTCGGATTAAGTTCATGTATGATTGTGTTCCACAAGTATCAGTCGTAGGGCCGATATTGTGTCATGTATAAGTGAGTGTTATGGCAAACGGGACAGTGTCAGAAGTATCCCTGTTGGCAGACAACATGAAACTAATGAAGGGAATACAAGCAGATGAGGACCAGGAAAGGGTACATAAAGACCTGGACAGGCTGTAGGTTTGATCTGACAAATGGCTTAAGTTTAACCCCACCGGGTGCAAAGCTATGAAGCTAGGAGAAGGACAGAGAAGACTTCAGACGGAGTACAGGCTCAGGGGCGGGTACAAAGACTGCAAACCTTACACAAGGATAAGGACCCTCGGATGAGTATCATTTCGAGCATATTCAGACAGGCGCACATCAGCCAAATAACTGCTGCAGTTGATGCTCGTCTGGCAAATCAAAGAACAGCTTTTCAATGTCTAAGTAAGGAGTCATTCACGACACTGTCCAAGGTGCACATCAGATCCATGTTGGAGTAAACAGCACCAGTATGGGATCCACACCTGGTCAAGAATATCTTGTGTCCAACAAGACTGCTTCTCTTACGAGGAGACGTTAACGAACCTCAACCTGATGACTCTGAGAGATGGGAGGACTTGGGGGGGGGATGATAACAACGTAAAAATAATAAAAGTAATCGAGAAGATGAATAATCACAGAATGTTTTAGAGATTGGAAGTGAGACAATCTGGAGAATGAAGTGGTAGAAGCGGGATCCATACTTAGCCTTAAAAACGAGACCCCATAAGGCTCTTGAAGCCAAGCAGCGACCAGCCAGGGGGCGGGGTCAGCAGCTTTGAGTTGACCCCTACAACCACTAATAGATGAGTACATACAGGCGAGCGCGCGCACACACACACAAACACACGACATGATGGAAGGAATAGACTCTGAAGTGTCCCTATTCGCAGATGATGTGAAGGTGATGAGAAGAATTAAATCGGATGAGGATGAGGCAGGACTGCAAAGAGATCTGGACAGGCTGGACATGTGGTCCAGTAACTGGCTTCTCGAATTCAACCCTGCCAAATGCAAAGTCATGAAGATTGGGGAGGGGCAAAGAAGACCCCAGAGTATAGGCTAGTTGGACAAAGACTACAGACCTCACTCAGGGAGAAAGACCTTAGGGTGACCATAACACCGAGCACATCACCGGAGGCACACATCAACCAAATAACTGCTGCAGCATACGGGCGCCTGGCAAACCTGAGAATAGCGTTCCGATACCTTAATAAGGAATCGTTCAAGATACTGTACACTGTGTATGTTAGGCCAATACTGGAGTATGCAGCACCAGTCTGGAACCCACACCTGGTCAAGCACATCAAGAAGTTAGAGAAAGCACAAAGGTTTGCAACAAAGCTAGTTTCAGAGCTCAGGGGAATGTCGTACGAGGAAAGGTTGAGGGAAATCGGACTGACGACACTGGAGGACAGAAGGGTCAGGGGAGACATGATAACGACATACAAGATACTGCGGGGAATAGACAAGGTGGACAGAGACAGGATGTTCCAGAGAGGGGACACAGAAACAAGGGGTCACAATTGGAAGCTGAAGACTCAGACGAGTCACAGGGACGTTAGGAAGTATTTCTTCAGTCATAGAGTCGTCAGGAAGTGGAATAGCCTAGCAAGTGAAGTAGTGGAGG